>NW_027069808.1:388653-390308 GCF_002906115.3 Quercus suber
TTTCTGGAGGCTTTTGAGCTTGATTCCAGTGAACTTTGAGATTTAGGAATATGATTTGGATGATTCCTCTTTGAATGTTCTTCGTACTTGAAGGTTTGTGGTGGAAGTTCTTCGGGGCTTTAGAGGCTTGATCCGTAGAGCTTCACTGATTTGTGGTTTGTTGAGGTTTCTGGAGGCTTTTGAGCTTAATTCCAGTGAACTTTGAGATTTAGAAATATGATTTGGATGATTCCTCTTCGAATGTTCTTGGTATTCGAAGATTTGTGGTGGAAGTTCTTCGGGGCTTTAGAGGCTTGATCCGTAGAGCTTCACTGTTTTGTGATTTGTTGATGTTTCTGGAGGCTTTTGAGCTTGATTCCAGCAAACTTTTGGATCTAGGTGGATGATTTGGATAATTTCTCTTCGAATGTTCTTCGTATTCGAAGTTGAAGTTCTTGAAGTTCTTAGAGGCTTTAGAGCTTGGTTCCAGCAGAGCTTCTGGACTTCTGAGTGCTTCCAATGGCCTGGTCCTCTCCAAATCTCCTGATCTCCTCAGCTCAGATCTTCAGATCTCCTCCCAAATGCCTTAGGAAGGCTTCTATTTATAGGAGTTTAGGGGTAGGTAAGTGACACGTGGCAGAGCTTGATTGGTGACACGTGGCAGCGCTTGATTGGTGACACGTGGCAGAGTTTGATTGGTCTGCTTATGTCATTGCCTGCACATGCTGGACTGATTGTGTCATCGCTTACACGTGCGAAGCTGATTATGTCATCGCTTACACGTGCGATGATGTGTGATTGGTTTTTGCATGACACTTGGCAAATTTCTGTTGGTTTCTGAGTAATGATAGCAAAACCTAGCAGCAATACGCGGCGCTTTGTAATTGGCCGTATTTTGTGGACTTAATAGTGTGATGTGTCAGCTTGTGATAGGTCGGGAATTTTCCCTGTCTACAAACCCAACGAAAATTCGGTGAAAATATCATTGATTTTTTGCCCATTTCGACGTTAACTGGCCGGATTTTGGCCGATTTTGAGATCTCCAACTCCGACCGAACCGACCACCATCCATTGAACGTCAGATCTGCCCAATTTGATTAGCCCTCCGGTTGGCAGGGGGTTGAAATTCTGGCCATCCGATTTAGTCGAGTTAGTTCTGGGTTGGGTACAAACTCAACCCAGACCGACTTGTGGACAGACCTAGAAGTGGTTAACTTGATGCAAAGTTATGCTAGAACCAGGTCAATGAGCTAATTTATTATTTATCTTTTTCTGGTTAAGTGAGAACATTACTAATGGATGACCAGCAATTTGTACAATCAAGTAAGAGGTCGTGCGTATGTTCTAATACTGTTGGTCGTCGGTGATAATGTACTATTGATTTTACCTGCACAACCCTCTGCATTTCTTATGTGCAGAGTGCTCCCCTAAGTACACATAATTGATCTTTAGACTTTATATGTAATATGTGTAATAAAATATAATCCAAAAAATTATTGTGAAATAGGGTAGGCTGCTAATGCTCCAGTTCAATGCATATACTTTTCATACAAGAATGGACCAAACCTGTATGGACGAACTCAATCAAGTCTTGTGTAAATTAAGAAAAATCAAATAATAATTTTAATCAATCTTCAAAAATATTATCTCAAAAATTACCAAGCCACAATATCAAT
>NW_027069808.1:398130-412621 GCF_002906115.3 Quercus suber
TTGGTGGCCCTGTAGAGTACTTCTGACATGGTTTTGGGGTCGTTTTTGTATAGCGAGAACAAAAACTTGCCCTCCCGCAATCCGTTCGTGAAAGCTGCCACCAGTATCTTGTCGTCCGCTTCGTCAATTGAGAGGGCTTCCTTATTGAAGCGGGTTATGTAAGATCTTAGCGTCTCGTCCTCTCTCTGCCTGATGCTCATCAGGCATGCTGTAGACTTCTTGTACCGGTGTCCCCCTATGAAGTGCGAAGTGAACTGAGCGCTTAGTTCCTTGAAAGTGCTGATTGAGTTCGGTGTCAGCCGACTGAGCCAAATCCTTGCAGAACCCTTTAGTGTAGTTGGGAAGGCCCTGCACATTATTTCGTCCGATACCCCCTGCAGATGCATCAGGGTTTTGAAAGTTTCCAGGTGATCAAGAGGATCCTTCATCCCGTCATAGCTATCTATATTCGGCATGCGAAACTTGTGGGGTAGGGGGAAGGAGTTCACGGCCGCAGTGAAGGGTGAATCAGTACGATTGACCAGATCGTCAAGGTCACTGGAGACTCGCCCCTTGAGGGCGTTCATCATGACCTCCATTTGTTCCCTCATTGCCTGCATCTCGGCAGCTATATGTGGTGGAGTCGCATCCGTGAGGGATGGCATGCTCACGTGCTGCCTCTCCGGTCTTCTTGGGGCGTGGCTGCCCTCAGGTCTCTCCTGATTCCTGTTTGGAGCGCTAGTCCCTTCCTGATCTTCTGGTCGGTTATTTAGTGCTGCATTCTTCTGGCGCAGCTGTTCTTCCAAGTCGAGGTTCCGTTTGGTGAGACGCTCCACGGCATCACCGAGAGTTTGAACTTGTCTCTCGAGGGCAGTCGTGGGTGGTTCCTCTCCTTGTACGTCATTAGTAGTTGCCATTGAGCGAGTGAGTACCATGCAACCCTTTAGTCCGGGAAACGATAGTGTGGCTTAATCACTTAAAAGCGCTTCCCACAGACGGCGCCAACTGATGATACCGAAAATATCAACAGTGAGTTGCACAATGCTCGCACCCTCGGAACTGCACCTGCACAGAGAAAAGAGGACCTAACAGAGAGCACCGGTGTGGTGCCGGCCAAATACCCTCCGAAGGTCAAGTTAGAAAGTATGCTCACAACTCTAGAGTGCTAGAGAGGGTTAATTATGCGTACCTTGGCTTATGAGGGTATTGGGGATTTTATAGTTGCTTGAGGTTGACATCCCTACCTTGGCGCGGAAGTCTTTTCCTTATAGGACTCTTCTTGTAGAATCCTAAACGTGATGAATAAGTCTCCTCCTTATGCGGAAGATTTTTACCAAGTATGCAAGATTCCCAGAGTCCTACTAGCGCAAGGACTCTATTTGGGTTCTTATGAGAATGGGCCAAAATATCCCTCATTAGGGGCTCAGCAGGCCCACGGATAACTAGCCCACCATTCTTCACCCGTCCATGCCCGGCCCGTTCACACCAGGTCCGTCCACCGGGGGCCCGTGCAAATGATGGATCCGTTTATTTGGGCTTAAGAGATACTTTTCCCCTTTTCATCAATCATGCACAAGAACACAAAAATATGTGTGAAAAGTCCTTTCTCCTTAAAAGAAAAAAATTACAAAATAAACTCTAAATAATTTCACTATTATAAAATCAATTGTAATATCTTTTTCAAGAAATCACAAATTTAAACCCTTTCTCCTTAAAAGAAAAAACTAAAAAATAAACTCTAAATAATTTCACTATTATAAAATCAATTACAATATCTTTTTCAAGAAATCACAAATTTATCTATATGCATATGTTTCATAACTAAAGAAAAATAAACTTGTTTTTCTTTACTCTCACGTACGCTCATTGCAACAAAACTGTCTTCTTTCTACACAAAGCTTACTGCGGTTTCTTCTTCTTTCTTCACTTTGCAACATCAAACAAACCTTCACAAATTCTCTTTGATTTGTGCACTTTACAAAAAAAAAGTTATCAATAAATCCTAGACCTTGTTGTCTCTCTCCTTGCACTACCTCCCAAGTGAAAATGCTTTTTTTTTTCCCTCTTGGTTTCATACCCAAAAAAAAAAAAAAAAAGCTCTCTCCCAATAGTGGAGGACCATGAACCAAAGCCTTTAAATTCTTTGCAGTACAATTTTTTTCATAATGCTTAATTCCACAAAGTGAATCTGTTGCTTCTTTAACAAAGAATAAGCTTTTCTTCCACTCCATGGAATTGACTTTTCTTTAACACCAAAAAAACCCCAATAAATAAATAAATAACAAAATTAATTTTTCCTTCAACTAGGAAACCTAATTTGCTTTCTGAGTCACAATAAAATTTGAGTCAATTTTCCAACACGGCCAGCCATCTAATGGACAATCAAAGTATATGTCTAAATCCCGTAAGAAGAGATCACTGATACGTCTTCAATTACCAGTTAATTTTAAAAATTGGTGGTTTTAGCTTAGTATTCCTTTATTTCTCAATGATTTTTAAATATAATTTATTAGATAATTTCAAAACATAGTTCTATGCTTAACTATATTAATTATTTATAATAATTAGTTGATATTCCTTGCAATGTGTGACTACGATATACATATATATATATATGTGTGTGTGTGTGTGTGTGTGTGTGAGAGAGAGAGAGAGAGAGAGAGAGAGAGAGATTCAAAAGGCTTACTTTAATTACATCTTCACTGAAATATTAACATTTTTACAAAAACAAACAATATAAATATGTTCAACAATAACAATACCAATAACCAAAAAAAAAAAAAAAATTAGCACAATGCTAACTCCTCCTACAACATAAAAAATAATGAGTAATAATAACAACCTCACTATTTTCCTCACTAAGAAGAGGACCACATGTGAGCATATCCCTATCATTATCAAATGATATTTATATGTTTAATAATATGAACAAATCAGCCAAGAAAAAAAAAATCATTAAAATTATGCATAATATTTTTGCATAAAAGTTTTTCATAAAATTTAATTATATTATGTAAGGTGTTTAAATGTTAGGTGATTGTGGTATGCCCCTTTAGAGTTCCCCTAAGTCTTCTTTCTTGTAGAGTTTTGTTTGTAGTCGTCAATTTCGATGGTTTATAAACTAAATGGACATCAAAGACATTAGAAACATCCTATTGGACGATTTCTACAATCATATGACCAATTATAATCTTTGAACTTGGTGCTAATATTACTATTAGCTACCTAGTTAGAAGAAAAATGTTTAAATTTAGTAGAATACTCTTCAAACAACACAATCATTTGTCCAGACACCAATAACAATGCCAATAATTGTAGAGATAGAGATTAAATCTAGAAGGGTTTTTGGTTTGGATCATTTAACAGGTGGGAAATATTGTATTATATTAAACATATCAAAATTTTAAAAATTAAAAGCAATTGATATTTGAAATGTCACTGGCAACCTAAGTCCACGTCATCAAAGAAACCAAAGGAGAACTCTTAAGAGCTAAAATGATACAAACTCAATTTTTTCCACTTATGGCAATCAATACAATATTACTTGCTATGAAAATAAATGAGAAAATGAAAAGAAGTATGCATAAACATTAACATTAAACATACACATAAGCATAAACATACATATCACATGAACTTCAAGAAATACCAAGTGTGAAGGAGATGAATGCCAATGTTCCTAAAGATTTCTAGAAGACATATGGCATAGTATTTGCAATTCATTTGATTACAAAAATTGGAAGGTAAATCTTCTTAAACTTAAATTGTCTTTTAATTTGAACAAATATAGTTTGATATTCTTTGTTATTAATTTTTCTGAATATTAATTGCTAGTTTTTTATTGATACTTTTTAGGCTAAGTTGCTTTGGAATATTTGGAATAAAAGAAAATTAAAAACCAGTCACATTTGTTAATCCAAATCATTTCTTGATCATCTAAAAAATGTTGCAACAATTTAATACTAGATTATTATAATAACAATGTTAGTGTATTCATGTTGATTGTATGTATTTTTTGAGTAAAAAAACAAAGTGGACAAGATGAAAGGCTGAATTTTATAATATGTGCAGGTGGTGTAGCCGAAAAAAAAAAAAAAAAATCAAAATCTACTTCTATGATGTTGGAAACCTTGAAAAAAAAAAAAAAAAAAAAAATCAAAATCTACTTCTATGATGTTGGAAACCTTGAATCCTTGAATCCTAATTGAAATCCTAGTAACTTAATCTTGGAATTTCCTTGATCTTTACTTCGATGACCATACAATTGCTTGGGGGAGTGAGCTCTCATTGTCAAGAACAAAGCCCTTAGCTGTTTGCCCCTTGGAAAATCTTGAAAATATTAAGTTATGTTTGTTAACAGTTTTTATTTTCTATTATCAAAAACTTGTTTTTGGAAATATAAAGAAAAAAACAATTTTCTTGTATTTTTGAAATAAAAAACATGTTTGGTTAGTTGAAATTAAAAAATAGTTTTTTGAAAAAAAGAAAAGGAAAATACTAAAATATGTAATTACTAGGATTTGAAATCTAGTGTTAACTCATTAAATGAGATAGATTTATTAAATTAAATGTGTGTTTTCATTAACTTTTGAAAATTAGAAATTGAAAATAGCCTTTTATATGTTTTTAGTTTCCTTCACAATTGAGTTTTGAAAACAATTTTTGTTTTCTGTCCATTTTGGATTACCAAACAGGTTTTTTAGTCTAAAAAATGGAACATTGTTTTTGGAAACAGAAAATAAGGAGGAAAAACAGTTACAAAACATACCCTTATTTTCTTTCTCCCTTGGCAGCGGTGTATCACTTAAAGAGGAGAGAGAAATATTTTTGGATTAGTTATTGGGCTAGCCTATGTGAGCTTTTAAAATGCGGCTCAAGTGAGACAAAAGGGAAATAAAAATAAGAAAATGATAACGGATGCCCTTAGGACAATAGTTAACAATCCATTTAAAAAAAAAAAATTATGAGAAAAGAAAAAAAAGTAATTAATGTTTTAATTTTTTTTTCATTTTCCATAAAAGTGGTGTTAAAACTTTCTCAAAATGGATTATTAATCATTGTCCTAAGGGCACTTGTTAGCATGACCAATAAAAATAATAACTCTAATGGGCATTGGACCTACTGTTAACTCTTAACAAGACCAAAGTTATCATTAACCATAATTATCTGTATTATCTATAACAAGATTCTCCTTTTTGGATTGTATTTTTATATGGTTCAGAAATGCGCCTAGACCCTAAGTTTAATAAGGACAAAACTTGAGAACAATCCAGTAAAAATACATCTTCAACTCCACATAAAATGCCTACAAAATAAGATATTTTCCTACTAATCCATGTTTCAAAACAAACTTATCCAAAAATTAAAATTAAAAAAAAAAAAAAAAAAAAACTTCTCAACCACTTTGATATTTCCCTCAAGACCATGTTCCAACTTTGTGTTTTATTTATTTATTTACTTTATCAAGACTCACCGGGTGTTTTTTTTTTTTTTTTTTTTATACTTTTTTTTTGAATGTCTAGTTTCCTTAATTCCTAATCTCATATACGCTAGACCAAAAAAAAAAAAAAAAAGAGCGCCTCATTGCACGCGCAAAGTGCGTGCGATGAGGCAAGTTCTACTATAAATTTATGATATTGCACTCTAGGTCTTTATGTGATTTCTTAAATCATTGAAAAACTCTATTAAATAGCATTTAAGCCTTCCATGAAATCATCCATAGTGAAATAAACCAATGATATTGTGACTTTGTAAATCACTACATTTTTTTTTTTTTTGATATAAGATAGAATTTCTATTCTAACATAATCTAAGTGTATATGTGTGTAAAGCTCTTTTCTGGAGATTTGAACCCCGCCTTTGCCCTTACAAGCATTTATACTTGTAGAGTGACCACCACACCAAGGGTGTGCAGTGGTTCACTACATCTTAAGTTCTCAATTTAATCTTTTGATTATTCTTACATTCTTGTAGAATCGAATTCTATTTAATATAAATTTTAGTAATTCCATACTAAATTAGTCAAGTTGACATTTTGAATGATCAATTGCCATTAAATCTATCTCAAATGGATGTTTTGTTATCTCTTATTGAGATTACAAATTGTGTCTTGAGGAAAAGTGTTTCCACATGTTACATACAATTACCCAACATATTGAAGTTTGACTGTACAAGATCTTACTCTAGCATACATCAAAGTACCAACATTTGAATTGTTTGAAACAAAGCAACAATTGAAAGTAACAAAGAGAGAATTTGCAAAAATAAAGAAACAACAAGTGGCATGGACAAAAAGAAGCTTAAAAAGAGACACAACATCAGTTAAAGGAAAATTAGAAAGAAACACAACGTAAATAGATCATATAATATTTAGTCAGCTAAATTAGAAAAGAGAAACTAATAATGTATCAATGATTTTACATGCACAGCCATCTAAATTTTCTTATATGCACAATGCTCGCACAAGCACACATAATTGATCTTTAGAATCTATGTATGCATTAAAATAAAATCCAAAATTTATTGTAAAAGTAGGCTGCTAATGCTCCACTTTTATGCCTGCACTTTACCACCCCTTAGAAGTTTTGGTTTTGCATTCAAAAAGTGGAAAAAGATGGAGACTAGCTAGAGTTGGGACAACTAAAGAACTGCCTATTTGAAATTTTAAGCTTAAATATATTAATTATTAAGAAATATCATTTCTTAGCATTTTAAGGACAAGCTATATATTACTTTAGATTTTAGNACCCCCCCAAAAAAAAAAAAAAAAAAAAACAGAAAACCCACATTTTGTTTTCTCTAAGAAAAAACCATAAATACTAGCTTGACCCTAAAGAAAGAGCTCTATTACATGGCCCATTGTTAACTTTTAGATAATCCAGTTCCATATGTTTCTAAACAATGTGACACTTAAGGAATCTGAAACATGAGGCGCACAAATGAGCTTAGGGAATTAGATTAACTCAGAAGCATCAAATAAACGAAGCATATTTGAAAATAATAAAGATGTTGGAAAGAAGCTTGGGTATCTGTCAAAACATAAACAAGATTGTTCAGAACATAATAGATGTAAAAAGATAATGACATCATAAAAAGAAGTGAGAAGAATTTAAAAAAGTAGAGAGAGCATGCATAATAAGTGAGGTAAGCAGCTCAATGACACTGTACTTCAAAAGTAACATTAAATAATTCTCCAATAATTGTTGTGCATTCCTAAATTCCTTAAACATCTTATAATTTTCATGATTATGTTTGTGATTCTAGTGTTAAAATTTGTGATGATTAATTGCTTTAATCGTGTTATTCCAAAGTAAGAACATATATGGTCTACAGATTAGATGCTTCTCATTGTCTTTATATTGATTTTGCTTATATGTTATTGATTGCCAATACTTTTCATAGATGAGAATGTTAGGTCCTAATACCAACCGCATAAAGACAAAAAAAAAGTGAAAATAACCTCTCCATTTATGAAAAGTGATATGCGTTTTAATAAATCTTGTGGAAGATTTTCCTATTCCCTTAATAAAGTAGCCATGCCTTTACAATTCAATCACGTTATGAATCATTCCTTTATTTTGCCTTTTGATTTCATATGTTCCCCTTTTATTTCATTTCTGTCAAAGCTTTTTTATACTGTATATAAGGTACTGTGTGGTTTCAGAAATCGTTTATGAAGTTTTATGTTCAAACAATGTCATAACTTTGTCTCATCAGTTTCTCTTTGCAGTAAAAATAAGAGCTTAGGCCAATAAAGTGCTTATATGATGTACCCAATTCCCTTTATAACATGATGCAGTCAATGACCATAGTATTTGAATCGGAAGTACTTTGATTGGTCGAATGTGGCCCAATTGCATGCGCCTTGCCCCTTTTTTTTCTGAAAGGGCATGCATCTCGCACTCGGCTCACTGTTGATACAAGATATACTTCTATGGGAATTTGGGTAGTACAGGAATTGGGAAGGTCATCCAACTTAAAAGAATAGATGGATTTTCCACATTGTAAAAGGCTTTTCAAATCCAATAAACAATAGCAACTTTGCCTCACAAGATCTTAACACAACTACCAAGGGATGCTTTCTTATAATTACTTAATGTGTGTGGTACGGGCTATAGTATACTCCTAAGTTGTAAATATTGATGTAAAATAGTGGACGTAAATAAGTGTAAGATGATATTTTCTCTTAACTTTTAGGAGTTTTTAAGATTTATTTTTTCCTTATTGTGAATAGCCAGACACGAGGAGGCATGAGTTCTTTGTTTAACTCTATCAATGAACCTAGTAAAAATACTAGGTACTTAATATTTTTCACAATTTTTTTTTCTTCATATTTTGACATTGTTGTAATTGGTGCATCGTAAAAATGATATCAGTAGTGGATTAGGTGAAAGTGGTGTTATTTCAATCATAGATTTCATATCGACAATTATGAATTTTTTTTTTTTTTTTTTCTGAGAAAAATGTTGTGTTCTTAAATGTTGTGTGCAGAACATCAACCTTATTGCAGAATCATATTCTTTTCTGGTTTGACAATTGGAGGAGGAAACGAAGAAAGATTATTTTAGCTGATAAATGGATGTAATTAGAGTCATAAATCCCAAATATAAAGTACATTTGAGAATGAAGCAACCTGTTACACGCAACATGAAGATCAAAGATACAATAATATACACATCGAACTACATGGCTAAATCCTACCCCCCTAACACCGGAATATCCTTTAAAATCTGTATTTTTTTTCCCATTTTGTTCTTCTATCCCTCCCCCAAATCTATATTAAAAAGTGACAAAGAAAAAAACATAAGTAAAAACAAAAACAAAAAGTATCAGCCAAAACAGAAGATCAAGTGTTCCCTCCTATGACAAACTACAATTCTTGAATTTTGAAAACAACTTTCTTATCCACAGATTCCAAAATACCACTGTTACCAACTGAGTGTTCATCTCCATTGTCGTCTTCAATGGCAATATTCAAATCAAGTGAGACACCTGAGCTTTTCTCCTCCGAGTCATCCTCATTGTTTTTTTCTTCATTCTCAGCAAGTTTTTGTCTTCTCCTTGGAGAACAAGCTCCAGACACTGAACTGAAACTTTCACAACTGAAAATGATAATGGCATCCATAAGAGAAACAGTTTCACCACCTGGAACAGTTATTCTTCCACTTTCAATTGCTTGCTGAATACCCTTTCGAGAACAGTAATCGATTTGATCCCCATCTTCCATGAAGAACACTCGGTGTGGATTCTCATTCACGGCTTCACCAAGTCTTTCAAGATAGCTGCAACCAAGTTCATCTCTTGTCCTTTTATGTCTGGATTCTTCACTTGAATCAGCTCTAGTTGAAGAGAAGCTACTCAAAGGAATGGAAACAAAGTTGCTTGGAGAGCCAAAAACGAGTTTAGCTAGCTCCCTTGAAATCTTTTCTTTGCCATCATTATCAGCACCTAAGAAGAACAGCCAAGTCTCTTCTTTGTTCTCTCTATCTTTCTCATTGCCTTTCCTTTTGTTCATCCCAGACCTGCACTGAAGAATAGTTGTTGCAATCTCAGGAATTATGTCTTTCTGCCAAGAAGCCTTTTTCTCTAATGCATCGCACAGTATCTTCATGTTCTCAGCATTGAGTTCTCTGAACATATGAAGGCCAACCATGTCTTCCATTACTTCACTTGAAGATGCTGAGTTAGGGCTAGAATTTGGATTTGATAGAAGGTCTGGCTTAGGGGCATTTCTCTCAGGCATGAACATTCTCATATCGCTCTCATTGTTTTCATCACTAATTTCAGATACCCAGAAAGGCTTTTCTTTTTGCACCAGCTTGGATTCAAAGGTGTGTGGCCAATTTAGGTAGGCCTGATGCAAGTTAGGTTTGCGGTCATGCAAAGAGATTGATGCTGAGGAAGGAGATGATGAAGTCAAAAAGATACTTTTCTCAGCAAAATGGGGTTGCTTATGGCCTGAACTGCAGAAGGAATTCCATTTCTTGCACAGATCCCTGACAGTGACACATTCCTGCATTAGAGAGAGAGAGAGAGAGAGAGAGAGAGAAATATTAGTTTTAAAAGTAATTCAACATGGAACAATATTTTTTCTTTTTCAATGAATGGCCTGACTATAATGACTGATAAATCACCACACATCTCAAAAGTTTAAAATGTAAAGAGTAATTAGTCTTTTTTTTTTTTTTTTGGGTTAAATGTAAGGAGCAAGTCATGATAAATTACCACGTCCCAAAAATGTAAATTATTAAAAAATGGTAAATTTAATTATTTAATTACTATTCTAATAATGACAAGGTATGAAGTAAACCTGATCACTGCCGGAGTCTTTTCTGCGGTCTTCTTTCTCCTGTCGGAGCCATGAAGGCAAGTTTGAGCTGGTGGAAATAGTTGTGGTAGTCTCCTTATTACGAAAGCTGCTACCAATGCTTTGAGCTTCTCTGTTGAAATTGATCACGCAATCCGTGCAGCAAGTTAGGTGCTTATCAAATCCGGTCTCTAGCATTTGCCAACCAGCCCCATTATTGGATACCTTGCTTCTCATCTGAGCTTGAAAATCACTGTACAAAGCAACATAGTGGTAGCATAAAAAACCCACATATAGAAATTAACTACTACAAAAATTACTAGTTGTTCTTGAAATTACAGCACAATAAATATCAAACTTACCTTTCAAGGTTAAGAGTTAGGCTCAAGCTACCAACTGGGATAGTAAGAGGGTGAAGCTCCCAGATAGACTCCAGAGAAGGGCGACCTGTTTTACATCTCATGTAACTCTGAAAAGTTGCAATCCCCAAAAGCCACAATCTTCCGGTTTCCCCAGTTCCACACACCAATCTTTTAAGCTCCATGATTATCTGCTCCACAGGACAGTAGTAGTTTCTCCTTTCTTCACCAGAAGCTGACCACAGCTCAGCAATCCATTTGAGATCTCCCAAATACAGGACAACCTCTCTGCCAATATAGCTTTTCACAAGGCACCCAAGCTCCATTAGCTTCTGTTCAACATCTTCTTTGGATGGGTTCCTCAGAGAAAATTGAGGAAGACTAATGAATTGGGCAAACCTCAACTCCCCTGGAACATTACCTCTTTCAAATTTATCCATCACTCCCCTAACCACACCCTCAGCACTAGCAAGACACTCTCCTACAATAACAATGTTTCTTTTTCTTTTGTTTGACAATTCATTCAACACACTCATTACATCTTCACTCCTAGCTTGTTCAAAGGGCTTAGCTAGTGACACTTTGAACTGACTAGAAGGTGGAGCAAGAGGCAGATTACTACCAAGAACTAGAGGCTTGGTGTTTTCTTTGGAATGGCTACTCATAGTAGGACTTTGATTTTGAGAACAAATCTCTAAAGAAACAGCTTGTTCTACCCTATTTTTCACTTGGGTGCTCGAAAAACCAGCCTCTCTCATGACTCTACTAACACTTGGGTCATCTAAAATAGAGATAATGAGCTGTTCTAACTCTATTTTGAGGGCTAATATGGGTTGTTGCTGGTTTTCAATAGAGCCACGGCGTTGGTGTGCCTGTGCACGCTTGAAGGCTGCAACCAAGGCATTGGAGAGGGAAGGATTGAGGTAGTGAGGGCCTAATAATGGGCTTGGCGAAGAGGCAGGGAGGCGGTTGAGAGCAACATTGAAGCAAAGCTCTAAGGCCTTGCATTGGAGGGGATGAGAATGGGATTGAAGGCAAGCCCTCCTAAGAAGACCAGTAGAGGATGCAAGCATAGCACTTGCAACATGGAGAGGAGTCACTTGTGCATGACCCCGGCGTTTAGCAAGGGTGACTGCTTGTTTCACTATGTTTGTTGCCTCAGCAGTTAGACCCTGCTGTAAACTACAAAAGCCTTGTCTCATCTTGTTAATCGGTATTGAGTATTCACTCCCACAAACCTATATATAAATAAAGAAGGGACAGTTAAGGCTCTAACTGGATGGGCTTGATGGTTTAAAATATGTTTTGGGACAATTTTGCTTAAGTCAGGATAACAATATGAGAAAGTAGTTTACTGGTGTTTGTTTTGGTTGAGAGTGAAGAGGGTGCGTGTTAGATTATAAGGGATGTGGGTTTGTGCCTTTCTTGTTTGTGAGGGAAATTTTGGCTTTGTATGTGAAAGTGGATTGCATGTGATGCAACTTTGCCGCTTTCTCTCTCTCTCATGACATAAAGGAATGTGGATAATTAAAAGTTGGTCTCAACAATATTGTGGGAACTATAAAATATATCTCACAGCACTGAGCTTTAAACACAAGGAATGGAATAATCACTTTTGTTAAGAATAAGCTCAAAACTAGATGATGAAAAGAGAAAGAGAAAAGAAGGTTGAAAAAGAGAAATAAAGGGGAAAGTGTGGGTCGTCCACCAATAACGAGACCTGAGAAAAAGATTGGAGGACTGTCTGTCTGTTTGAAGGGATTGGGAACTGTGGTTCTGCTTTTTGTTTTTTGTTTTTTGTTTTTTTTTTTTCTCTTTTCTTCTGTGTTCTCGAAGAAGAAGAAGAATAATGCCTTTGATGATTGATTGAGGTATGGATCACAAATAACAAACCACTTGAATATTGCCATTAAACCAATGTAAAAAATTAGCTCTCTCTCTTCATTTCCAAAAAAGTATGCTTTGAGGCACCCTTTACTTTAAAATCATGGGTTTTTGTTTGCCGAAATTTTGCATTGACAGTTTGGAAATTCAAGCTTTATTTCTTTCTCATACATGAAAGCATCTTCACACACATTTTGTGCATGTTTATAAACGTCTTTTCTAATTATTAGTTTGTTTTTCCTACAATTTTTTGAAATGTACCACATTCATACAATAACAAACAATAATGAACAACTTTTGGTTGTCATCACCATCCTAACATCATCACAATAACTAACTTCAAATTCCAAATTATTTCCCACGGCCACATGCACAGAGAACCTCCTAAGACATTAAACCAAACACAGCTAAGGTAATCAAAATATTGGGGGAAAAAAAAACAAAAAACAAAACCAATGTGTGTGTCTATATATATAGAATAAAATTCATTAAAAAAACGCCCATAATTGTAAATGCAGACACTCATTTTGTGCCTTGCTATACAATTTGAACCCCCTATTACCAATGACAACATTATAAGAACTGCTGTCCATGTTTCAAAGACAGTATATTTGGGTAAGTGACACATATCTCATTTTGAATACAAATCTTTTGTTCCACTTTTTATTTTTTATTTTATTCTTCACCAACTATGGTATGTCATGTGCTTAATATATATATATTTATATATTCATTTTAAACTTGGATTATTTTATAAAAAGTGTCAAACAAATACATGACAAATTGTAATTGATGGAATATAAAGAATAACACAAAAAATGGAACAAAAGATTCTTTTTGTCTCGCTATAGATACTATTGGGAGTACATGTGTGGGTAAAAAGGCTTGCAAGGAGAAAAGTTAAAGAAGTTGATAATTTATTTATTTATTTTTATACAAGATAAAAATTCTATTATAATCTAATCTAAGTGTATATATGTGTGAAACTTCCTTTTAAAGACTTGAATTCTAACCCTTGCCCTCCACACCCCACAAACACTTATACTTGTGAAGTAATCACCAAGGATGCGCGGTGATAGAAGTTGAGAAATTAATATAACATAATTAGGTCCAAACTCTTTTTTTTTTTTTTTTGGAAGAGAGGTATTGGAGAGTATGAGGTGGGGTTCTAACCATAAACATTAACATCACAAATGATGATATTACCATTGGGCTATTACCTCAATACCAACTAGACTCAAACTCATAGACTTAAATTTTTATTTAATTAGTGGTGTTCTGATGCGCTCTTTTAAGACCTTAAGTCTCGTAAATGTGTTAATCTTTGTAACAAGTAACATGAGAGATAATGGTGCTGTGTGGCAAGGTTGATAAGGTTCTTTTTTTCAGTTGAAGCAGGGCGTGCATCGTACAAGGTAAGCCCATAAAGCCCATGTGGATGATCTTTGACAATGCCCAACAATGTAGTATTAATCAATGGGGCTAAGATCAAAGAAGAATTATGTAGTGCCAGTTTCCCATGGAGATGGATATTCAGGATTCCCAAAGATTTAAGAGTTTGGATTATGTAGTAGTATTCCTATATATTACATTCATCTCAATTAGGATTTTTCCAAAGTGTTCTCTCCCCAACATATGCAATGTATGATGCTCTTGGAGGGATCATGGGGAATGTGTTTATGTTAGACCTCCAAGCCAATAGAACAGAGAAGCAAAGATTGATGGGGATGAGAAGCAAAGATTGAGGTTGCGGGTTTTAGTTTTGGTCTCCACTGATCTGTTGGTGGCTAGGTGTTGGTTTGATTGTGGTTGAATTGTCAATTTGCAATGCAGTTTTGGTTTTGGTTTTGGTTTTGGTAGTTTTTTTTTTCAATGGGTTTTGGTGGTTAGCATGGTGGTGGCTATTGTGGTTATGGTGGCTGATGTGGGTTTATGTAGTCAGTGGATTTGCTGGGATGTGAGT
>NW_027069808.1:412646-430732 GCF_002906115.3 Quercus suber
TGGTTGTGGATGGTGTGTTGATATGTGGTTGTTGTTGGGGGTTGTGATACTAGTCGGTGGGTGTGTTGAGAGTTGGTTGTAGGGTGGTGGTTGCTTGTAGGAAGAGAGAGAGAGAGAGAGAGAGAGAGAATAAATAATAAAGAAAAGTAAATAATGAATAAAAAATAATTTTTAAATAAAGTTGTAAAAAAAAGAGTTTGAGATGTTAGGTTTAGGTGTGTTGTAAAGTGATATGGTATAATAGATAAAATAGCATTTTAGATGGTCAAATAGCCAATTTTATACAATCCGGATGCTAATTCATTTACAAGAAGTAGAAACTGTGAAGTTGCCACATGGTCAAATTTCATTTCTACTCACTTTTCTCCCATCACATTAGCACCCCACCAGAAGCCCTTACAGCTCCCAAATGAGACCAACCCACAAACTAATAACCCCATAAGATTCTCACAATTTCCTTTAACAAACCTTCTATTTAAGTTTGTTGGGGGCACATGATATCATCATCAACCTTCAATCCCTAAGAAAATTTCTTGATTTTCTAATAAACAATGAATTCTAAATCAGATGCATCAGGAATTATGAATTAGAGAACTTAGTATGCTGTGTTTGATTTTTTTTTAATTAGTATTTTTTTTTCATTTTAAAATTTCACTATATTATAAGGAAAATCAAATGAATGCATTGCGAATTCGGTGAGTATAAACTGGAACAACCAAATAGAGACAAAGAATTTGTATTCTCGCGTTTACATGAATAGACTAACTTGATTCGGGCCCATATTTGGAACTCTCCCTGCCCAAGAAAATCTTCTGGTAGACCCAGAACCAAAACTGGGCTAGTTACTGATATTTCGGTAGTTCCTTCCAATACTTATCCCACAATAGCCTGCCCTTGGCCACAGCCCAAGATGCTTGACGTGATTACTTCAAGAAGCCCAAAATGTTTCAACTCTTAATATTTCAAAAACTTAATAAATAATTGTTAGAATTATAATATTTTGATTAGTCACCCGGTAGTTTGTAAATGTTGTGTTACATTTGTAGTATCCAGAACGTTATTCGAATGATAATTGTGTTGAAAATGGCTGTTTATATTTTTTTAACTCAACTGAACAATGTTAGATGGGAAAATACTCAATCCAACTCAACTCATCATAACTTCAAAAAAACTAACCCAAGTAATTAAGGTTAGACAATTTTATTATGCCTAATTAAAAGGTGAGTATTTGTCCAGATATGTAAGCACATAATTCTATCAATTATTACAATTAGTAATGTCTCGCACAATACACAGATTACTTTACAATTTCATTTGAAATTATTTTTATATACATTAAGACCTATATATTATGTTGTATAATATTTATGTTTGCCCACAATAATGTCGAATACTTTGAATCTTGATTTTCCTAATTCATATTTTATTAAAAAAATTGTACAACGCTATAAGGCTATAACATATTATAATATTATTGTTAAAAGTATATTTTATTTTTAATCTGATTAAATGATCTTGAAATCTATAAATAAGAATTTAAAGTATAAAATAATTTTATATCTTAAAATTATCTAAATTTAAACAACCTCTCAAATACTTCCTCAACCACTCTATTCTCACAACCAAATATGGAGACCTCAATTGCAAACACCCAATTCATTATCTCAATAAAATTAAGGAAATCATTTATAAGTATCAACAAATAGAAAATGTGATTAAATAAAGAGAAATTAGCTAAAAACACATCAATTTATCAAAATTTAATTGTCTTTAGTTGGGCTTTCATATCCTTTTTTTTTTTTAAATGTGGAAAATACTTTGAAATTATCGTCAATTTTTTTTTTAATCACTATGGCTCATATCACACAAAATAGCAGCAAAAAAAATAAATAAATAAAATAACTTTATAAATAATCAATATATATTTTCTTTTTAGTTCTAAAACAATATACATTTATGACTTTCAAACACCCAAAGACTCAAAGCGAATCATAACCTTCACAAAACCCACAACATTCAACTTCAGCATCAAAATCATAAGACAGTGTCACTGAATAAAAAATGCAAGCCCCTTTCCATGGTCATAGCCTACTCATACGAGTTAGGATCAAATGGTACTACAATGTTAAAGTTATGTAGGTGTTGTTGAAATATTGAAGGTAAATAATATTGGTTTTGGTCTAAGTGTATTTGAGATGAGATGACATGAAGGGTTGTGGGCATGTGTATATAAAGAAGTAGAAGTGAAAATGGTGAATAGAAATGCAAAGAGTTTTTGTGTTTGAGAGAGAGCAAAAGTCTTGAAACATTGAACCAAATGAAACAAATAATAGTCTTAAAATATTGAATAAAAAATGTAACAAAAATTAGTCTTGAAACATTGAACTAAAAGAAATAAGAATTTTTATTTTTAAATTTGTTATTATCTCTGATATAGCTTAAAAGTATTTCAATTCTTTTCATAGAAAGCGCCACATGTCAAAATCTCATGCTATCCCACATGAGTTCTCTTCTTTTTTATATATTGATTGATTCATACAATTTGGTCTAATATTCTAACTACAACAAAATTAAGTCCGTCCTTGTATTGACAAAAAATAAAAATAAAAATCAAGTATCAAAATACTATAATATGTTGACAAAGGAATGCTCAATGGTGATATAGGATGATAAGTTTCATCCCTATTTATATATGAAATTTTGGGTCTCGGGAATGTCCATGTTAATTCGCACACGGGGAGTGATTTCTAGTAACATCCCTTAGTACTTAGATCACTTCTCAACGCTCTATAATGTTCGAAATTGAGAGAGAGAGAGAGAGAGAGAGAGAGAGAGAGAGAGCAACGGACAGAAAAATAAAGAGAGAGAGAGAGAGCAACAGACAGAAAAATAAAGAGAGAGAAAGAAATCATATATTTTAGGTGAGAGAGAATAACAAGTATTATTTTATTTTTCGAACTTTGCTACTAGTTCTATTTATAGGATGTTATTGTAGTTGTGTTGTATATTTTTTTTACAATTAACCACCCAGGTAAGAGCATTCACAGCAAAGTTGCTAAAAAATACATCTTATAGCAACTTAAAAAACTACTTTATCTATTTTACTACCCCACTTTACAAAACACCCTACATCAATGGTTTTATTTTAACATAAAAGACATTAAAATAATATAAATAACACAATTAAATAATATATTTAACACAATAAACAATAACCACAACCACCATTGCCATAACCACAACCACCCATAACAACCACTGCCACAACCACGAAAACCACCGCTCTACCATAGCCACAACCACCACCACCCAAAACCGTAACACCCAACTAACCCAATCCCTCCAAATTGCACCCTACCAAACCTAAAACAAAATAACCACCCAAAACCACCATCACCGACATTGGGCCACAACCCTTACAAATCAGAACCCCCACCACCCAAAATCAAATCACAAACCCACCAAAACCTAGCCACACTAGCCAAACCACTGCAAGACCCATGAATTGAACCAACCAAAAATCACTGCGACACCCACTCCCATGTCCATCCAAAGTAAGTAACAAAGTTCTTGGGTTGATGCAGCAACCCATGAACTCAACCCACTCCCGTAATCCACAACCAATAGCCCACAAAACCAACTCCAATTGCGAAACCAGCTACAACCACCGCCACCCATTCTCACAACCCACAAACCCACCAATATCAACAACTTGCAACCCATAAACCAAGAACACAAATGCTATTGCTGATCAAAGTGTAAGAAATGAAAAAGGGCTTTGATCCAAATTTTTATTTCATGTGAAGTCCTTGTTTACCTTGTTGAAGGTAATAAAAGTATAGTCCTAAATAAATACCCATAGTATTCTTTGAGGGAGGTGATCCTTAACTTTTAAAAGAGTTTTGTGCTTCTAAAAGATGTAGCTTTTTATTGTAAAAGCTATTAATGGTGAGATAGATTTAATATTATTTAATAATAATTGGGTCTTAGTGGATATACTTCTAGTTTCAAAACTAATTGGTTGAAAGCGGTATTTAGAATAAAATATAAAATATTTTGGTCTAAGGTTAGTAGTAAAAGGTTTGAAACAAAGAGAAAAAAATAGATAATTTGATATTTATGCACTAATAACAATTTGTGTAATTAGTTTGATATCTTTAAAACCATTCATATAATTTTAACAAAATTCACTATATTTGATTATTACATTTTGATGTATGTAATTACAGTGTGTGTATATATGTGAATTTTAGAATGGTTGAAAACCCAAAACTGTAGGGATTTAGAAACTCAAATTGAGGAATTATGAAATCCATAAACTCATAAAGATGCTTATGTGCATCAAAGATGTGCTTGTACGATGTATTAAGAATTAACATCAAGGGATGTTAAATTCATTGTGGTTAGATTCTGTCATGTGTGGTAGATGTCTCAAAATTTTAATCAATCACATGTTGTGATTCTATTTTGAAAGTATCTATTCGTAAGATAAAGAGAGAACAAGTGAGTTCAATAAATGAACATTCAAGGATCAATAATAAAACATTGGGTTGTGTGTCCACATATAATTTGAGTATGCATCATATAGATGTAAAATGACTTTCTTAAATAGTGATTTTGGTAAGGAAGTTTGCTTGAAAGCCTTGTGGGTTTGTTCTTTTTTAAATAATTAAATGAAACTCTTTTATGAATGAGAATCAAATAAAGAAATATAATGGAGATTTGCACTATATTAATCTCATTGTTGAGATTGATGATATCCCATTTTGTTGAGTTAGTTTTGTCTCATTCCTTTGGGAATTGTGTTATCTCATTGTCTTGAGATTTTTATTGAGAATTTGCTTATTACATTTCAATATCATTATAGAAGCAAAGACTCATTGATTCCAATATAAAATTAAGAGATTACTAGAAGAGCGGTTGCATAGCTCGAGTTTGCTAGTGTATCATGCATGGAACAAAACTAGACATTGCCTTCACAATATATAGACTTTCAAGGAATTTAAGATTCGAGGTTGATCATTAGAAAGTAATTAATTGTGATGAATATCGATAAAATAGAATATTCAAAGTTAATTCTGTAATTTATGTGAGTGATAAAATCTATGTCTAGTTAGATATTCACTACATGTGGGGGTGCTATGTGTAATAAGATGTATTTCTTACTCTACTATAGAATAAAATTGAAAGCATTGGTTATAAATGGTAACGGGAAAGGAAAGAAAATGGCTAAAGTTTAGATAAAGTGTCATGGCCACAACCATAGTGAGCCATTCCTTGTACTGTAATTATGAAACCACAGTGGGTAAACTATACATGAGTGGTATACAATGTGAACATAGACTAAAAGTTCTAAGACAAGATACATAAGGCAAGTAAATTGTGGTTGGAATAGTCCGTTGCCTATGTAAATTCTAAATGTAAAATAGGTCCTCTACCGAAGTGTGTCTCGAGACTTGGTAAGGATAACATTCATTGGAATGGGACAAAAACTCTTCTTTAAAAAGAATCACCATTAGTGGAAACCTAACCTCAAACTAATTTAATCTCAAATGTTTAAAGAGTAATAACAAACTATTGATACATGGTTAGTAAGAGCACTAAATTTGTGTCTCATGAGGTTTAAACTCTTAATAAAGCTCATGAATCATAAATGTCTATGTAACAGGGACATAAAGAAGGAATTTCACCTTTGTAAACACAAGAGTGGTGCTGCTTCTAATAAGAGTAAAATAGTTTTCTCTTGTAAATTTTCACTAAACTAGGAAGAGCACAAGGCCATAATAGTGCTAATAACAGTGGATTTCTAAATGTGTTATGGATATTCTCATGTGTGTGTTGTTTTTGATTTCTAAGAGTTTTGGTTTAAGCACTAAGCCACCATAAACTCTGTTGAGGTCTTGAGGCAATTACACGAAAGGGAGGTTTAAGTTGAAAGACACATTCTTTTATGCATGATAGAATGTCAATCAAGTGAGACATATATTATTATAACCTAGTTGGGGATTTTGTATATATAGGTCTATACAAAGATAGGTTGTAATAATGATATATAAGTTTGGAGAGTTTATCATTTGTATAAAATGATAAAGTAAAATTCAAGTTCAAGAATTTTCGACCAATTGAAAATTTTGTTCGATCGATCAAAGTGTTGAAGGAATTGGTTCTAAAAGCTTTTGTGAGTTCTACTGCTGGCTTGATCGATTGAGATTTTTTGATTGCAAGCTCGACACCTAGTTCAATCAATCTAGATTGCGATAAAAGTTTTTTTGATGAATTTTTTGGTAACCGTTCTAAACTTTTGAAAAGGTTTTGTACCTAGCAGACATTTTTTGAAACGTTGTAACTCTCCATTGATGCCTTTTGAAGGGTCATAACCCTTTGGGTATAAATAGTGGTTCATGTTTACTTGATAACTTATATTTTTCTCCCTCTTTAATAGTTTCTTAGAAACACAAGAAATACTGTGAGTATTTTTCAAAATTGTTATTTGTAGAACCCAATAAACTTAATTGTATTTTTGGGACAAATTTGTAGTAACCCTTTAGCAACTCTTGTATGGGAAAAAATATTGTCTAAAGATAACATTCAATTGTACCTCTAAGTCAATTATAATTTCAATTTACTTGTATTCATTTTGTTCTTTTATTATTACTCCTTGAGTCTAAAGTTTGAAATCCCCAACAGAAACCATGAGAAATATGGAAACAAGAAAATATTCAAAGATGGTTTATCTAAATTTTACCTTTAATATATATTGGAGAGGGATTAATCTGATTTTAGTTGATTGTATAACAACATATTTCAGTAAATAAATTCTTCATAATGTAGAAATATTCTTTGGTACCTTTATGTATATTTAAATTCCCAGGAAAGAAATTTTTTTACGAGACTCTGATATTGATTAAATTGGGAAATTACTTTTTCTTAGTGCTAGCCAAGTCTAATCAAGTCATATAGTTTAGTAGTAAGTAGGAAAAAATGATTGAGATACAAGAAAATTAGAAGATTCCAATAATAGTTTGCATAGTTTTAGAGTAGGCAATTTCCAGAAGGTACGGACACATACAGGCACGGGTATGATACGGTGACATAAGAATTTTTTGAGAATGTAGGACAAACATACAACGGAGATACGTATATTAATTAATTATTAAAAATATTTTTATTTAAATTTTCTATATATTGTTAAGTTTTTTTTTTTTTTTTTCAAATAATGTTAAAACATATATCAATGTAAGATCAAAAAAAAAAAAAAAAAAAAAAAACCTTTTTACAGTTTAGCCATAATTACCTCATTGGTTAGCCATTTATTTATTTTTTGATTTTGCCAAAATTATAAAACAGAAATGAGTTACATCCATCAAACTCCTTGTAAGAAGTAAATCTATATTTTTTAATGTATATAAAGAGTAGAATTACGAACTAGACACTTGTGGTATATTGAAATGGAATGCGGGAAAATATAATAACGTATATAGGCAAGTCTTCAATGCAGTATAAGTATGCTTAAGGGATGAGTCCTTTTGATGCGTTTAGAAATTAGACAACGAATAAATCCCACTTAGATACATAAATATCAAATGCTCTTTTTGCTTCTTATTTTTTATTTTTCCCAAATAATGTTCAAATGAAATTGATTTTTATTATTATTATTTGTTGAGAGATTTAAACTTATAGTGTTCGCTCTTGATAATAACCTTTTATAATCAGACCAAGACATCAATCAGTTTTTGGTGTAGGCATGAATTGAATTCCAAATTTCTTATTTAATCATTAGAGACTTTACTAATTGAGATAACTAGAATCCACAAAAATTGATTAAGTTACTGTGCATGAAGATTGAAGAGAAAGATAAAAATCATTAAGAACTACAACACATGAACGTGTGTCTTCTCTCCCTTTCAACTCTTGCATCAATTTTTGTCCCAACAAAACAGATTTGTGCAACACTTGTTCTACAACCTATATAGTTCTTAAATTTACTTTTCAAATTAATAGACGAAAGTATTAGGTTAAATGTAGAAAATAAATATACATAGCACATGCACAAAATAAAAAACTCTACATGAAAATAATTACTTAAAAAAAAAAAAAACCAATGACAATATGTGTTTGCATGTCTTATTTGCATATGAAGTAGAAACAGCAAAAGTCATGGAAACAATAAGCAACATGGTTTTTTAATGGTAATTTAGAGTAATCATTTTCTAAACCATGCTTCTCATCCCATTCATCCTAAGCTTAAATCAATGCAGCATCATAGGAACCTTGGCAAATCCTGTAAGAAAAGCATACCCAAAAAAAGAAAAAGAAAAAGAAAGACATATGCCGCACAAAAAGTGATACAGACCAACCTAGAAAGAAATAACCTTTGGCCACAAAATAATCGTTCAACCTGAAATTATAAATACATAGAAAGAAATATGTGAGTTGAGAACATGAATATACATTGAAGAAATATGTGAGCTAACCTCAAAATAATAACAACCATTTTGAAGTTCATAGAAAAATAATCTTCCTTTGGCCACAAAATAACCGTTCAACTTGAAATTCTAAATACATAGAAATTAAGACATATGTGAGCTGAAAATGTGATCATTGAAGAAATATTTGATCTAAGAACATAAATATATATCAAAGAATAACGTTAGAGAGAAATCAAGAATTAAAGAGAAAAATAATTGACGGTGGAGATTAAAAAAAAAATGTAAAAAATGGTGGTAAAGCTAATTACCCCCATTGCAATTCCTAAGAGTCATTCAGATAATGCAAATTTGAGATATATACACACATACACACACTTGATTTTACAAGTTTTGTTGAGGAAGGGGAATAGTCATAGAAGAGTAAGAGTTTCATACGTTTTGGTAACAACCAAGTCAACATATG
Organism: Quercus suber; assembly: GCF_002906115.3. NCBI lineage: Eukaryota > Viridiplantae > Streptophyta > Magnoliopsida > Fagales > Fagaceae > Quercus > Quercus suber. Next base: position 421,539 of record NW_027069808.1, read on the forward strand.
AAAGGTTGGGATGAACCCATAAATGTAACAATTAAAAAGTTTAAAAACTTCCCTCAAAAAAGCTTTTTAAAAATTATGGAGTACATAAGAAAATTATGTGTAGCTCGGCATCAAAATAGTGGTGGGGGGGTGGTGGAGTACATAAATTGTCAACTTTTTTTTTTTTTTTTTTGGGAGAAATTGTCAACTTATATGCTAATTAAAAAGGAAAGAGAATCATCACGCATCTTTGGCACGATAGTTACTCCACAGGTATAAGTGCTTATGGAGTGTGGGAGGCATGGGCCAAGGTTCAAGTCTCTATGAGGGAGTTTTACACACATGTACACTTTTTTTTAGAGAGTTTCAACCTATGGCGGCCGCTCCTGATGATAACTCTTTATCATCAGACCAAAACACCAATCAATTTTTAGTGTAAGCGGAGATTAAATCTAAGATCTCTTATTCAACCATCAAAGACTTTACTAGCTGAGCTAACTGGAATTCATCACATATGTACTTAGATTAGGCTAGAGTAGAGTCTTTATCTTTTATTTAAAAAAAATAAAATAAGGGGGAGAGAGAGAGAGACAATGAGAGATATGCTCAATTTCTAATGTATTGGTCATTATTAGGGTAGTAAAAAAAAATAAAATCATTATTAGGATAATATAAAAATGAATGAATCTTTCTTTTATCTCAAATATACATTTTTTTTTTTAAAGAGTTTCAACTTATGACATTCGTTTTCGATAATAGCTCTTTATCATCGGATCAAAACATCAATCGGTTTTTGGTGTAAGCGGGGATTAAACCCCAGATTCTTTATTCTACCATCAAAGACTTTACCAGTTGAGCTAACTAAAATCCATTACATATACACTTAGATTAGGCTAGAATATAATTTCTATCTTGTATTAAAAAAGAAGAAGAAGAAGAAGAAGAGAGAGAGAGAGAGAGAGAGAGAGAGAGAGAGATGCTCAATTTCTAATGTATTGGTCCTTATTAGGGTAGTAAAAAAAATAAAGTCATTATTAGGATAATATGAAAATGAATGAATCTATCTTTTATCTCGAAAAAAAAATTATAATAAAGAATAAAGAGGTGAGAGAGAATAGATCTTTAGATTTATTGGAAGGGGAAAAATATGACAACTCTTTTTTTTTGAGGAATTAACGAAATTAGGAAAAGAAATGAAGACAATGAAAAGGATAAAGAAATAGAAAGATACAAAATTACAAAAAAGAAAATTGACATAAATGACCACAACAAATGTGAAAAATAAATGACCAAAATAAATCTAAAATAAAGTGTCTTAAAAGTCATTACCAAGTTAATTTAGAAAAAAATAGAAGAAATGACGTGTCATTATTGAATGCTTTGAGAAAGAACACATGTCCTAGTTGCATACATCCTCCAGTTTGAGGATCCAACTTTTATAATATACTAGTAAGTTTTCTGTACGATGCACGGATAATTTTGTAATATTTTATGTAAGACGGTTTTGGAGAATGTTATACATATATTATAATGAAAAAATAATCTAAATTTGAGTAACAAAATATATACGTTTTGAGATATTAAAAATTAGTTTAGTAGCTTCACTACACATTTGTAGCCTTCTCAAGGTAAGCTTAATTTTTTTTTTTTTTAAAAATAAAATCATGAAACCAAAAGTAATGCAAAAGAGTTACAGGACCATGAAAATCAACTAATTTGTATTGTGTTCACATATTGCATACCATGAAATGAAAGTATACCCAACTCTTTCACTGCCTTCCACTCATTGATAGTGCAACATTAAGATATGGCGTGAGCAAGTACATATGCATGTGTCATATAAATTATTTAAAACCATGGAAAAAAAAATTACCCATAGAGATTTCAACGGCTTGATGGTGGTGGTAGACCTATATGAAAGAGGTGATGACCCCTCAGACTCCTCTCTCTCTCTCTCTCTTACAAATTCTTTGTCAANTACTGTTACCTCATAATCTTCCATTGATTATCTCAACTTATACTACACATTTCTCTCTTCTTTATGTCTTTTAGCATACTAACCATTTTAGTATTAAAAACAGAAGAGAAAAAAATTAAGGACTAATAGTAATAACTAACCAGATAAGGCATTGAAGAGAGATATAGAAACATAAAAATGTTGTGAATTATTAAATGAAAAGCACTATTTCATTATTACCAAAATAAAACCTGAGCTTGACAAAGAATTTGTAAGAGAGAGAGAGAGAGAGGAGTCTGAGGGGTCATCACCTCTTTCATATAGGTCTACCACCACCATCAAGCCGTTGAAATCTCTATGGGTAATTTTTTTTTCCATGGTTTTAAATAATTTATATGACACATGCATATGTACTTGCTCACGCCATATCTTAATGTTGCACTATCAATGAGTGGAAGGCAGTGAAAGAGTTGGTATACTTTCTTTCATGGTATGCAATATGTGAAACACAATACAAATTAGTTGATTTTCATGGTCCTGTAACTCTTTTGCATTACTTTTGGTTTCATGATTTTATTTTTTAAAAAAAAAAAAAAATTAAGCTTACCTTGAGAAGGCTACAAATGCTCTCTCTCTCTCTCTCTCTCTCTCTCTCTCTCTCTCTCTCTCTCTCTCTCTCACAAATGCATTGTCTATCTCAAGTCTTTTATTTTGATAGTAGTGAAACAATGCATTTTATTTAACATTCCACAACATTTTCGTGTCTCTCTATCTCTTCTTAGGGCTTTATCTGGTTAATTATCACTATTAGTCTTCAAATATTCTCCACAACATTTTCGTGTCTCTCTATCTCTCCTCAAGACCTTATCTAGTTAATTATTACTATTAGTCCTTAATTATCATTTTTTTTCTTTCGTTTTTAATATTAAAATGGTGGGTATGCTAAAAGAGAAGAAAAAAAGAAAAATGTGTGGTATAAGTTCAGACGATTAATGAAAGATTAACAAGAGTGCAGTAAAAATAAGTTAATGTGATATTTTGGGTAATAGTAAAAAAAGTTAATGAGAAAAGGTTAAAGATGCTAAATGCAAGATTAGAGCACCACATAGCAAGACTTTATGCTCTCCCGCATAAGGTTTATGCTTATATATATATATATATTGATGACTAGTAAGTTGTCCATGCGATGCATGGACAATGCCTATGGTTTTGCTAAATTCTGTTTAAATAGCGCAATGCGCAGGCAATGCTGGAAATTTTAGTTAATAAAAGTTTTCAAAAGGCAATGATTTAAACATTCCATCACTTTTCTTGCACAAATGACACTAGCAAATGTAAAAGAAATTTATCTAAAACTATAAATTGTAAATGAAACTAATTAAAATTATGTGATTTAATGAAGCATATTCAAAACTATTAGCTTTAAATGAAACTTAATTGAAATTTTGGTCAAAAAAAGAAAAGAAAAGAAACTTAATTGAAATTTATCCATACAAAAAGTTTAGAAAATGTTTTGATAATTACTGTGTTATATTACAAACTCATATCATTTACGGGAAGTTTTTTCTTTCACATCAACATTTTTTCTAGAAAAGAGAAAAATAGAGAGGAAAACCCAATTATCCTAGTTAAGAACAAGATGGCGGATTCTTAATAAAAAGAAAAAAGAAAAAATAAAAGAAGAACAAGATGGTGATATTTGTTATCACTATCCCAACCAAAACAAATCTAATAATTTCAATTTGGATAAGTTTGAGGTAAATTTTATTTAAATCGTGTCGTTTTGGATAAGTTGTTCAACTTTTCAAAGTACATAAAAAGAAGGAAAAAAATATTGGGAGATCATTGGCTTGGTATTTTACAAAGTTTGTAAATTTCAAATGGCATAACTAATAATCAAATGTTGTCATTTGTTGGTCCATATTTAAAGAAAATTTTCATAAATTCAAGAGTTTCTTTTCTTTTTTTTCTTTTTTTTTCTTTTTTTTTTTTTTTTTTAAATTTTGGGCGATGGATTTCCTGTAAAGTCTAATAATTTGTACAAAGTCAATGCAAAACACATTTTTATCCGGGTAAGAAATATCTCTTTAAGAATATATTGATAAAATCAAAAGTCAACACCTTAGCAGTAACCACTATTGATTTTGTCCAGAACTCCAAATAAGAGAAATCATTTCGGTAACTAAAAGAACTTGGGTTAAAACAACAGGGAAGTAAAAAAGAGAAGCAACACTAGTACATCTCAGTCTATTAATTCTCTATAATCAATTATAAATCTCTAGTGCGAGAGAGAGAAATTCTCTTAATCACCGTTCACAGTCTTTGTTTAAAGTCAATTTTGGCCCGCCCTGAATCCAACAGCAATTTCTCGATTCCTCTACATTATGAATGTTTTTTTTTGATAAGAAGATTGAAACTTTCATTAAATCATTGGAAAGACATTACATCTTGGATAAGAGCTTGTTCTATAACACAAAGAATCTCTTCAATCCAAACTAAAACATTATCAATGCTCTTGGCATATTTAGCTAACAAATGAGCCGGCTTATTCCCTTGACGGCCTACAGGTTTCTCAATTGAAAGTACAATTATAGAAAACGAATTCAAATACTATCACAAAGTAAAGAGTTTCTCAAATAAAAATAATTTAAACACAAAATATTTTGACAAAAAAGAAGAAGAAGGCAAAGGCAAGTTTAAAAACAAGTCCTCCTTTTAAAAGTGTGGTCCTAGAGTGAGGTTAATCAATTAGAATTCTCAAAATACAAAACCTTTACTTCAATATTGCGAATTGAAATTTCAATAGAAACTAGATGGTAAAAATTGTACATGCAGGGGCGTAGCCAGGAATAAATACTTGGGGGGGCTGGGTTGTAACAGAGATATACTAAATATAATTCTTAAGTCTATTAGATACAAAATTATCAACTTTCATATATTGTCATATACTTGAACATGGTGGGAATTCAACTGAAATTCCAAACCTGTGAGAAACAAAAAAATAGAGAAAACAAAACGCCAAAAGAAAAACAATCACACGTACAAGAAAGTATTTACGTGGTTCGGTAATTTGTCTACGTCCACGGAGTTGCAGGGATTTCACTATTATCAAAGAAAATTACAATGTGTGGCTACAATGTTTTTCTTTCTCAAAAACAACAACAAGACAAAACCTTAATCACAAAAAAAAAAAGGCTTTTATATCCTGCGCACAGAATTCACAGTGGGCTACAAAACGGGCCAAAAAATTTTTTGTCTGCCCAAGCCTCCGCTCCATGGACTAAGCCTCAGCAAATCTCCCATTAAAAACCACACAACATTATTCGGGTTAGGTTGGATCATCAACCGGATCAAATCATGCCTGACGACGATTTTTCGTGGAATAAAATTCATTCATTATCATCTCTATGGTGAAATTCCTTGCAATTTCCTTCTCTATATAAACTATCATATTATTTGCCAAAAACTCATCCTCCATTCTATTGGGAAGTCTTGTTTTTAACAACTTCATAGATGAAAAAGCTCGTTCTGTAGTTGCTGTAGAAACTGGAAGGGTCAACACAAGACGAATAAGTCTATCAATCAAAAAATAGATATTAGACTTTCCTGAAATTTTTAATCTCCTACATAGCTCGGAAATTGTACTCATATTCTGAAAATCTGGATGTTTTATCACATCAAGCTCATAATGTTACAATTGAGACTCCAAAAGTTCTTATTCATGTTTAGTAAAATCTTGAGGATAATATTTTTTAACCAAATTGCATATATGAACAATTTTGAATAATTTAAAAGCATCTTTGGGATTTAAAACTGAACTAAGAATGACAAGTTCCGTTGTTAGCTCACAAAATCTACTTTTCAATTCTTGCAATTCAAAGTCTATTGCAACTGTAAATATGCCAATTCTAAAATGATGTTCCATTGTTAAATCTTCATCTTGACGCCGATATCCACCTCGACCTTCAGTGTAACGAGTATTCATATCAGGAATATCAATTTCATGTTACTCACAAAATGCTATAACACTAGCAAGTAAAGGCTCCCATCCATCATCTCTCAACTTTTGAATAAGTGATTTTGTAATTGAAACTAAATGCATGACATTTAAAAGGTCTTGAGAACGTTGTTGCAAAGCTTGACAAAGAACATTAGTAATTCCCATTATCTCTTTCATCAAATGTAAGATTAAAATAAATTCAAATGATGTTAATACCTGATTAGCTCCCTCGGCATCACTGCGTTGTTTATAGTTAGCCCCTTCCTCAGAGATAGTGTTGATAATTTTGCAAGTAGCATCAAACATGTTAATCAAACTACAAATAGATTGAAAATGAGATCCCCACCTAGTATCTCCAGCTCTTTGCAAAGTACCAATTTGGTTTGCAGCTTTTCCAGTCTCAATTTCATTAGAAGCAATCATATTCTCAACTTGTTTTGCTTGAGCATGTTACAATTCATCATTATGCTTACTAGAACCAACAATAATATTGATAATATTAACCAAATGATCAAAGAACTAATGAACATCTTTTACTTCTCTAGATGCTGTAACTAGAGCTAATTGCAACTTATGAGCCAGACAGTGTACATAATAAGCATATGGGCAATCTTTACGAAAAAGAGTTTGTAATCCATTCCATTCACCACGCATGTTACTAGCCCCATCATATTCTTGACCTCGAATATTTTCAATGTGGAGGTTGTAATGAGAAAGGACAACACATATCTCATTCTTTAAAGTCAATGCAGTTGTGTCTCTAACATGCACAACATGAAAGAAACGCTCTTTAATGAAACCTTTTTTATTAACAAACCTCAAAATGATGGTCATTTGCTCTCTCTTCGACTCATCCCGGGCTTCATCAACAAGAATACAAAATTTTGCATCCTCAATTTCTTCACGAATAGCATTTCGCACATTACTAGCAAGAATATGCAAAATCTCCTTTTGAATTGCGGGTGATGTATATTTGGCATTTCTTGGAGCATTTTCCAAGACAACACTAGCTACTTTGTCATTGAAAGTTGATGTGAATTTTATCAATTCAATAAAATTACCTCTATTTTTTGAATCAAGGCTTTCATCATGACCTCTAAAAGCACAAGCTTGGAATGCTAGCCATCGAGCACACTCTATTGAGTTTTGAGCTGCAACCGATTATTCTCTAATTCTTTTGACGTTTGTTTCTCAATCAGCTTGTCAATATGTCATGAATAATTCTTTAAATCCTCGCAACATTTCACAGCAATTTTATGTGGGGAGTTTGGTTCTTTCCCTTCATGACGAATTAAAGGACAATTCATTCCATCTTTCACATTTTTCCAATTATTAAAACCTGTTGAAATGAATACATCTGATCCGGGACGGCTTATTGATTTCTTACTAAAAAGGTAGCAAGGTAGACAATATATCGCATCCATTGAAGGTGAGTATTCCAACCAATCCTTATGTGAATCAAACCATGAAGGTTGAAATCGACGACGATGAGTATCATCATTGTATGGATAGTTTATATTTTTAAGTTGATATGGACTTTCTTTGAGATAAGCTCGTAGGATTTCATCTTGTTTGTTGATAGGAAATTCACATATTTGTTTATGTGATCTTGGATCATAATCTATCTCTTCAAATTGAAGTTTTGGACATTTAGAGGGGTGTTCATTAGGCATTGAAGTATTAACATTTGTTTCTACAGCCACAGGTGTCCTAATTTCTGAATTGCTAACATCTTTTTTCATAAAGAATGTATCAATTGTTTTTCGTTTGCTCATAATTCTTTTAGTTTTAAGAATATGACTAAAAAATTAACCTGAAAAGAATTTTAAAAAATAAAATTTTAATTAGAAATTTTTACTTAGTTATTGAATGTTATTCATACTCAAGAAAAAAACAAAATTTTCACTATAATTTAAACAATCAACCCATTTTTAATACAACTTTAATTAATAATAACCTCTCAAACAAAAACAAAAATAATTTAATTAATTTGTCTTTTATAATGTATTGATTAATTTAATTATATAGCTTTAATTATTGTTGTTTAGTTTAACAATAAACTATATTGCTTTAATTTATTTGTCATTAATTATACTGCTTTAATTTGTTATATTATTTAGCCCCTTGTACATATTACATTAAAAGAGCCGAACATTATACATTCCATGTGTAGCACAATAATTAAAGCAATGTAATGTGCTGCACATTACATTGCTTTAATTATTGTGCTGCACCCGGCCCCATGAGCCCATAGCCTATCTACCCCCTCCCCACCCCACTCAACAAACAACAGACAAGCACAACATGCGTCCCAATCACAATAGCCAGCTGCAATCATAAAATTTCGCAATGCCAATCACAAATCACAACACACGTTACACTAAATGACAATCAATATTTCACCAAACACCAACCCACTGACCAACAAAAATAGATAAGATAAAGCCAAATTTAAAAAGACAAAAACAGGAAAAAAGCAAAAGCCAGCCAATCAGAGACTCACAATTCAAAAGAGAGAGAGAGACTTACTGAGATTAGATAGGCTATTAAAGAATAAAGAGAGAGTCTCCTTCATAAATTTCATTTCATTTTTTCATTCAGTGAGATAAAGAGAGAGAGAGAGACTAAGAGAGAGTCAGAGAGAAAAACCTTGAGGGAAGGCCGGACTGCCGGAGCGGAGGGAGCAACGAGCACTGCTGCACCGGAGCAGAGGCATAACGATCTGCGATCTCCGATGAGTGATGACCGATCTATGATCTGTGAAAATTTCATTTCAATGAGATAAAGAGAGAGAGACTGAGAGAGTCAGAGAGAAAAAAAGAGAAATACCTTGAGGGAGGGCCGGAGGGAGCACCGTCGCATCGAGCATCGGAGCAGAGGCAAAGAACTCAGCGATCTCCGATCTCTGATCTACGATTTGCGATCTGCGATGAGGGGTGATCGGGTGAGCAACGACGACGACAACGAGCGAGCTGTGGCGACGCGACCGTGGGTTACTGGGTTTGGTTTGATGGGGTTTGGTTTTGGTTTGTGTAGTGGGCTTTTTTTTTTTTTTTTTTTGATAAACACCTCTGTGTTTGGTTTGTTGGAGTTTGTTTTGCTTTAGTATTGGAGTTTGATTTCTCTTCCAGCGACGTGATGGGTTCATTTCTGATTCTTTGTATTGGTTTTTTTTTTTTTTTTTTTGGTTGGGAATCCGTGGGCTTGTCGTGGGCGAGCTTGGGTTCGCCGTGGGCTTGGCTTGCCATGGGCTCTGTT
>NW_027069808.1:431490-451134 GCF_002906115.3 Quercus suber
GGGCCCCGCCCCCCCCCCCCCCCCCAAAAGCCACTATGTGGCTCCGCTCCTGCACCAGGTCTATGTGCTAACTTAATATTTCTCTTTTCTGGTTAAGCAAGAACATTACTAATGGAAGACCAGCAATTTGTACAGTCTGGTAAGAGGTCGTATGTTCTAGTTCCGTTGGTACGTGAGCTAATTAGCTAAATTATTAAAAAGAAACTTTTAATGCACCAATGATTTCACCAGCACAACCCTCTGCATTTCTTATATGCACAGTGCTACCACATGTGCATATAATTGATTTTTAGACCCTATATGTAATATGTGCATTAAAATATAATCCAAAATTTATTGTGGAATAGGGTAGGCTGCTAATGCTCCACTTCAATACATGCACTTTAAACAACTCTAAAAAGTTTTGGTTTCGCATAAAAAATATGGAATGAGATGGAGGCCAAAGTTTGCGAGAACTAGAGAGCTGTACATGTGAGATTTTGATCATTATTATTGATAGGTTAGTAGAGGCCTAGATGGTCTTCAAGAGAGAACAGGCCTAATCTGTATGGATGACCTATTGCACATGGCAAAATGGGTCGGGATTTGCCTATTCAGCCTGATCGAACTTGAAGAATAATACCTGAGCTGAACTCGAATTTTTTTACCGAAAGTAAAAATGAGTTGACCCATGACACAACCCATTTTTTGTGGGTCAACATAACCTTGCTAAACTGTGACTTGACCTAGTTTTTTATAAAAACATTTTTTAGGTATGTTAGGATCATATTTTCTATGCATTAGCTAGTCCTTTAACAAAACGGACTTTACTTGTAATTGGTTAGATCTAAATTTGGTTTAATGTATCATCAAGAGTGTGAAGTTTACTTTAAAAGTGGTATCGTTAAAGACATGAATATTGATCCAAGAAACAAGTGAAGAAAAGCCGTTTCATTAAAGGTCGACACTAGTCTCAATACTAGCATCTATTAAGGTTTAATGAGGGAACTTGACATAAGCTTAATCTATCAAGACTTACGAATTCAAAATTCTCAGATTTGAATTTCGGCCCATGATGACTTGAATGATTAAGGTTTCTCTCTATACAACCCTAATCATATAAAAGGGTTATTTTAAAAGTCATCAAGTACGAAAACAGAGACTCAGAACTCATATACTCTATAAGAAGCCACTGCATTTGTGCGCCTTAGGATTTTGTAACAAAGTGCTTCCTAATTTTCAATGTCTTTGAAGTGAAGAACTTTACGGTCAACAACAATCAATTAAGTTGCTGGAGTTAATCACATACCGAGATTTGTGTAAATAAGTTAGTCATAGATTGGAGATTTGTACAAAGCGAAGAAGTCTACTACAAGATCAAGTCTAATTCGGTATTGGAGTGAAGGTTCAATTGTAGGTTGATATTTTAGGATAAGCCAGGGTAGTGGTAAGATTACTTATACTTATAATCTTTTGATTATTGATTAGTGGATTCTTGGGAGTGGTGACCTAAAATTCACCTGGTGGGGTTTTTGCCTTACAAAAGGTTTTTCCCATTTATCAACAAATCACTGTGTTATTTAATTTCCGCTGCATATTAGTTTATTTGGTGAATTGTTGGTACCTCCACAATTTGCATGTAATTTGACCTAATTAATTAACTTGGATAATTGAATTAATTAATCGATGTCAATTTATAATCCAACAGGGTAAAAATAATAATAAAACTACCACATTATTGGTTTAATTGTTTGTTGTGAGTTTTATAGTGCACAACTCAAATTCAATTGACAAATACAATGCATGTTATTATTATTATTATTATTTTAAATAAGAAACATAAAATTTTAAAGCATTTTTTGGATAATGCTATTCAAATATATATATATATATATATATTCTCTCTCTCTCTCTCTCTCTCTCTCAGAGAGAGAGAGTTAGGGGGGGGGGGGTTTAAGTTACAATTGGTGTAACTCTAATTAATGTTATACCATCTGATTACTTGTTATTGGATTCATATTTTGAAAATTCTACTGTTGAATTACATGTTCTATATGTTCTTAATGTTAGACATATTATGTTTCAAGTGAGTCAAACCAATTGAAGGCTTATGTACCTATAGAAGAAGCATACTAACCTTAGGTTAGTCTATGGTTAGCCTAGGGTTAGTCAAGAATTTTTTAGTATATAAACCCTACATTGGGTTCATTATAACACAAGTGCTTAATATAATATGTATCCATTAAGGGATTTCTTAATATGGACGTAGGCCGTTAGACTGAACCACGTAAACCTTTATGTGTGCTCTCTCTTTCGTGCTTCCACTCATCATTCAATCATTACAAACAATCACAAAATAACTTTCATAATATGCATGCCAATTAGATTTCTTTTTTATATCTTGTAGACAAATCATTTTGTACTGTTAATAACCTTTGGTCCCCAACCCCAATAATGAGCTTGACATATGTCAATCGATGTTAATTAGAGTGTTCTCAAAAATATTTTGGATGAAATTACAACTAAAAAAATGCTCAAATCGTTTTGAAAACGAGAAAAATGACATTTACACACTATTTTGATCATAACTTTTGAACCATATAGAACGTTTGAATGATAGTTTTTTCATTGGAAATTAGACATCATGGGCTTCAATTTGAATACAAATGTTTCTAATTTTGATTTAAAATGAGTGAGTTATGGCCATTCGAAGTTGGACCATCAGTGCAATGAAGAATCGAGTAAGTGCACACACCTTCAAAGGCACGCACACACCCTCACAACCCCATGCATGCACCTTTAGTTCCCGAAAATTTTGCTTTTAGTGTTAGGGCACCAAAAATCTCTAAATTAAAAGACCCTAATAACCCTAGTTTACACTAGCACATTTTCATGTACTCAAAAACCTCTTTCTAGCATTGACATAAGGCAAAAAGTTTGTTCTTAATTTGTTTTTGAAACCCTTTTCAAATTAGTTGTTCTTTAGTTGTGATCACCCTTGTCCTATTATGTTATTTGATTGTTATTGGTATTTAATCTGAGTATTGTAGGCATTGAAGAGTCAATAAAATAAGCTCCAAATCTGTGATTCTAAAGCAAGGTAAGCATTCTTTCACTGATTTGTTCATTTGCTTAATAGGATCCATATCTTTTTGTTGTAGTTCTTTTTATTCTTGTTTTTGACTTGTTTGATGTTTATGATTCTTTAGAAATGTGTTAATATGGTGTACACACTTTATTTCGCACCCATGATTTAACCTTGGAAGAGGGCAAAACGATCATTTATGTTCCCCAATAATCATAGTTGCATTTATTCACTAACTCATTCATCAAGTATCATGGGAATGATCTTGAGGTTTCAATGATCACAATGATATGTTCAGATTCTGAATCGGACTGTCGAATCAAAAGATATCGCAAAACTAAGTTTTAACAATCTGTATGCATTCATTTGGATAAAACTTATCACATGTGATTAGTTGTAATTAATTTTGATTGGTTGCTAATTATTTTAAAAGTCTAATTATCATTTTGGAATAAATTTTATCATGAAAATAATATTAAAATACATCCAGGTATATTTTCAAACTCAAAAAAACATCAAAATTGGACAAAAATCAAAGCTGGGAACAAATTGCCAAAGTGCCATATCGGCACTTGTGAAGTTCCGATTGGCACTTGGCAAGTGCCGATCAGGACATGCTCCAGAATAAAACCTACCCATGTACTGAATTTTAAGTCAAATCTAGCTCATTATTTAAGTCATTCCCACCTCTATAAATAGAGATAGTGGGCAACAACAATCATTCACTACCCATGACCACTTTAATGTTGGGGAGACTTTTGAAGCTCTATTGATATTCTGATCTTCACTAGACCATAATTTCTGTGGACATCACCCTTCAAACTTTTCTACATTGTTATTGCTTCCTTCTTAGAGACTAGAGAGAATCTTTCTCTCCAATTTCTAAGAGGATCCATTTTTTCTTCTCTAATTCTAAGAAGTTCGATATGTGAATAATTTGATCATGGCAATATGAACATGCCAAATTAATCATATGAACAACATCTAATTATCATAGCAATATGAATATGTGAAAGAAATCATGACAACACAAAACAAAGATGCAAAATAAATTCATGAATAATTTCTTTCACATATTGTCATTATTTTTTTAACATATTCATATTTCTTTCATAAATTCTAAGAAGATTGTTCGTATGATTAATTTCGCTATTGCTATGATGATTAGATTTTTCGTATGATTAATTTCGCATGTTCATATTGCCATGATCAAATTATTGACATGATTATTATATGAATAAATTTAACATCACCCATGCATTAAAATAGATTTAAACTTTAAACCTCAGATTAGCTCTTTGTTTAGATTTCATAAATCTACGTTTTATATGATTTATTCAGATCAGATATCCCTTTTCAAAATTTATTTATTTTTCATATTAAAAAACAGATAAGAGATCCTTTTTCAAATTTCATTTGTTTTTCTATATAAAAAAATCATATCTAAAATCTCATTTGTAAATTCATTTATTTTTCTATATAACAAAAATCATATCTGAAATCTCTTTTGTTAAAGTATTCTATTTTTCATATTAAAAATCAGATTTGAAATTTCTTTGGAAAAACATTCTATTTTTCATATCTAAAAACAGATGTGAAATATCTTTTCAAAACTCATCTATTTTTCAATATAAAAATCATATCTAAAGTTTCCTTTACAAAAATGTGTCTATTCTATATATTAAAAACTAAATCTGCAGTGAGTTCCAGTTAGCTCAACTGATAAAGTCTCTGATGGTTATATAAGAGATCTGGGGTTCAATCTCCAGCTAGGGGTGTCAATGTTCGACTCAACCCGCGAACACGACACGAACCCGACACGTGTTTTTTCGGGTTAGGGTTGGGCCTTAATGGGTTTGGGTCGTAAACGGGTCGACCCGAAAGCGACACGATAAGAAATGTGTCATAAGCAGGTCAACCCGCGTAACCCGCAATAGACACTTTTGACACGCCAATTTATTTGTGTCAACTTGAAATAACCTACTTAACACAACTCGTTTAACTCGTATAACAAATAAATATTTATTTTATTTTAGATTTGTCAAATACCTTTTATATCTAACATATATTTTAAATTTGTAAAGAAAATTGAGTAATTACAAAAACTTACAAGGGATATAATTGAAAATTGAAACTTTACAGACCTTAGAACTACTAATACTTTTTTTTTTGGCATAAAACTTGCACAAATGAAATTGGATGAACTTGTGGAAGATGTTATAAATTTAGACATCAACAAAGAATCTATGGATGATAATCATGGTCATAGTTAGGATTAGTCTGCTGTTAACTCAAATTCTTTTAATATTGATACTTAGCATTTGACGAGTTTCAAGGATATTATATTTTTGTTGAACTATGTTATTTTATTTTTGTTAAACTTTTTTATTTTGAATTTGGGTTGAAGTGTATGCACTTCTTTTGGAGTGTAAAGAACTTATTTCTAGATGAATGTTATATTTTTGTCGAACTATATTATTTTGAATGTGGGTTGAAGTGTATGCACTGCTTTTTGGGATGTAAAAAAATTATTTCTAGATGAATGTTATATTTAATATTATGAAAGTTGAAATGGGTTGTGTTACATTTGTGTCAACCTAACACGACTCGTTTATTAAGCGTGTCAAATGGGTTGGGTCAGGTCAACCCGCCTTATTAACAAGTCAGGTTAGGGTTGAAGGATCATGACACGATTATTAAATGGGTCGGGTTAGGGTTGAGCCATTTAGTCGAATACCTCTACCTTGACACGACACGAACCCAACACGCTAACCCGAATTGACACCCCTACTCCAGCTATACCAAATACTGATTGGTGTATTGGTCTAATGATAAAGAGTTATTATTAGGAGCTGATGTCATAAGTTGGAACTTTCTCTTAGAAAAAAAACTAGATTTGCATTTTTCTCATCAAAGCTCATTGTTTTTCTACATATTAAAAACTAGACCTGAATATTTTTCATCAAAACTCATTGTTTTTCCACATAATAAAAACCATATTTAAATATTTTTCATACAAGCATAGTTTTCTACATAATAAAAACCAGATCTAAATATTTTTATCGAAAGCATTATTCTTTTTGCAAAAAAAATACATTTGAACTTTTTCATAAAAAAAATTATTTCTTAATTCAGAGTAAAGTAGATCTACTATTTTCAATTTAAATTATTTGCATGAAGTAAGGTGTAGATCTATGAATTCTAAATAAAATATAATCATTGATCTAGAAAAACTAATAATTACATATTTCATTTTAAAATTATTGTGTCATATGTAAGTGTATGTGGGTACATAAATGGTCATTCATAATTTAGAAGATCGGATTTTTCCGAGTAGAGGGAGTGTTTAACACATTTCCATCTATAGTTTAACTCGAAATCACTTTGCCTATTCGTGGTTTAAAAAATGTCTTTTTACCCACTTGATGTAAGCTCCATTTATCTCTCATAACCCATCTCTGTTAAAAACAAGGGTAAATACATATTTTTGCACTCTTTTTATGTCTCTCTCCTCTCAAAACATAAAAAACACAAAAATAAAGAATAAAAGAAAGTTAGGGTTTTGTAAAATTTAAGAACAAACATAATCAATAACAAAAAACACCTTATACCTGATATAAAAACATTAAACTGATGTTGTCTTAGGACTCTATAAGCTATTTATAACATAGAAACTCTAAGTTTTTTTTTTTTTTTTTTTTTTTTTATATATATATATATATATATGCATGAACTGAATTTATTTGCCAGGTATAGTAGAAGTGAAGTGAAATTTTCAAAGCGAAACAACAACCCAGAACCCACACAATCACCAAATCCGCCACAATGCAATTATGCAACCCACCAAAAGCGAGATCGAAACCTCTAGGAACCAAACTCCAGAGCCGATCTGTTTCCCAAACCCCCAATCTGCTATTTCACCACCATGGCCACCATTTCAATATCAAACCAAGTTAATCCAACCACAGGTCCCACTTTCCAAAACACCATCTAAACCCTATAGAATTGCCCTCTGCCACTACAGGTTTGGGAGGCATGAAAACGAAGATAATGGATCACGACTTAAAAAAAGGGGAAATTTTTTAGGATTAAAAAAAATAACTGAAAAACATACTAGAATATCTTAGTATAAATA
This sequence comes from Quercus suber, assembly GCF_002906115.3. NCBI lineage: Eukaryota > Viridiplantae > Streptophyta > Magnoliopsida > Fagales > Fagaceae > Quercus > Quercus suber. The sequence goes on from NW_027069808.1 coordinate 438,690, forward strand.
AACAAGAGTTGCTTTGCTGGATTTATGGGCAGTGCCTTTTCTTACTCGCAGGTAGTATTTCTTAACAATAAGGTTCTGCATTTTTTTTTTTCTTGTGAAAGGTTAATATGTTATGTTGAAATTAGTAGTTCCATCGAAGTTCTTCGAAAAAAGTAAAACAATTTTTATAAATACCACCTTTTGATTTTGCTTTCATTGGTTTTGTTATGTTGTTTATGTATTAACGGAAAAAGTGATGAGGTGGGTTACGGAATCCTAACAGAGTGAATCTCAGTTAAGCAAAGCGACACTTTTCAAACCACAAGTAGGCAAAGTGATTTCAAACCAAAACATAGGTGGGTTTACCACAATTACCCTTATCATTTTTGTGGTAGATTGTATTAGAACCAAAGGTTTTTTTTTTTTTTTTACTTAGATTGCAACTAGGACCAAAGTAATGTAAACTTCTACGAATTATAAATATTGATGTAATATGAAATATTCAATGAAATTCAAATTTTATTTTATTTTTTGTAAATAAAAAATAAGTGACAACTCCACAATTAATTAAACCCAAAGAGATTCCATGTATCCTCTTTTGAGAGTTTCCAATCCTAATCTCTCACATATGGCTATAGGTTGATTATAATATGTTCTTAGTGTTTTATGCCTTTAGGACCAAGTCCCCTTCTTTAAGGTTTCTTGGTTTCACTTTCTTGTTGAATGCTCTAACAATTCTTTTTTGGTACCCTTGTGCATGATATTGTGCCATAGCCTCTTCTCATTTATCAAAGCCAATTGTTCATATCTCACCTTAGTCCAATTTGTTAGGACATATGTGGTTTCACTTGTTAAAGAACATATGTCATTCTTTTATGTAATTGGCTAATCCTTTGACAAAATGCACTCAACTTGTAATTGAGTAGTTCTAGATATTTTTAATACTTTAAGAAACAAGGTTTCAGGATCAAGTGTTGAAGTCATCAAGTCTGTCTAAGAAACAAGCTGAAAAAGTGCTGAATCATTAAAGCTTGACACCTGCTCGATAGCTACTCGACAGCTTCTATATGTCGAGATTTATAAAATCAGATTTTCTGATATGATTTCTTGGGATCCGTGGATGTGTCTTTGAGCCTTCTTTTCTTCTAACCCTAGGCATATAAAAGGATTGTTTTAAGGGCCGTTAATGTGTTCACAAGTTGCACAAACATTAAGCAAACTCTGTTCAAGCAAATTGTGACCAGAAATAAAGTTTTGCCCTAGTTCATCTCTTCTGACAAAGTTGCTGTGTATGTGCACCTTTGGGTTTTATGATCAAGCATCTTCTTGATCTTCGTCGTGGATGAACTGAAAAACTTTGCAGCCAACAACTCTTTCTAGTTGGTTCTAGTTGGTGATTGAAGTCGCGTACTAGAATTCGCGCAATTAGTTAGTAACGTACTTGGGAGCCGTGCATTGAAAAGGGGAACTGTCACTACAGAACAAGTCCAATTGGGTATTGGGGTAAGGGTTCAACTGTAGGTTGGTAAGGTACTTGGAATTTCTTTACTTGTAATTGCTTGTTCTGATAATAGTGGAGTTTTGGGAGTGGTGACCTGAAAATCACCCGATGGGGTGTTTGCCGTCAAGTTTTCCCCATTCATAAACAAATCATCGTGTTATTTATTTTTCACTGCATAATTAGTTTATTGGTGACTTGTTTGTGCTACCACGCATTTGCATGTTAAATTGATTAATTAATAACTTGGTTAATTAATTAATTGGTTTAATCACAAGGGGTCAATACGCTTATGGCCTATCAAGTAGTATCAGAGTAGACACACTCTGATTATGTTTAATCTTTGCTGTGTTGATCCATTGACCCCTCTTTGTCATAGATAGAGGACAGTGATTAATCATACCTCCTTTATTTGATGGCACTAACTATGCATACTGGAAAGTACACATGAGAGCTTTCTTGCAGTCATTAGATGAGAAAGTGTGGCAAGCTGTAAAGATTGGCTGGACCAAGCCAAAAGAAGCGCCGACCGATTGAGATGAAGCAAAGATCAAGGCGGCAAACTTCAACAGCAGAGCATTGAATGCCTTATTTAGTGCAGTCACTAATGAGGAGTTTAAGAAGATATCCTCCACAGAAACTGCAAAGGAAGCATAGACCATCCTCCAGACAACCTATGAGGGTACAAAGGCCGTCAAGGATTCAAAACTTCAAAGGCTCACCACAATCTTTGAAGCTATAAAGATGGAGGAGGATGAGTTGTTCAATGAGTTTTATGCCAAGCTCAAGGGTATTGTGAACTCAGCCTTCAATATTGGGAAAACCATACATGAACCCAAAGATTACAGTAATCGAGGAATCAAAGGATATTGACAAGATTCCATTGACTGAGCTGGTTGGAAACTTGCAGACCTACGAGCTAGGACTATCTAGGATTGGCAAGTCGGGTAAAGGCAAGAGTATGGCCTTGAAGGCAAAAAATAGTGACATAGATGAGTCCTCCGATGATGAAGATTCCAAAATAAAGTCCTACATTACAAGGCAATTTAAGAAGTTTATGAAGAATGCAAATGGAAGGAACTTCGACAAGGATCGCAGGCAATCCAGTTCTACCTAGTTTAAAAGCCAAGACAAAGGGAAGAAGGATGCAAGGGATGTCAGTCAGTATACTGTTCCCACAGGACCTAAGTGCTTTGGGTGCCATGGCTTTAGTCACATGAAGCAAAAATGCCCCACATATATCAAGAGCATTGGGAAGAGTAAGGCACTTGCTGCAACCTTGAGTGACACTGAGCCTGAAGATGATTCCGATAATGAGGATGATGGAATCTTAAATGCCTTCATAGCCACAGTTAATCCTACTGAAGGGATTGTTGAAGACGTGGAAAAAGAAGAAGAATTGGTGAATTCTAAGTGTGAGAAGACGGATGATCAGGATAATATCCATATAGCCTATGAGAAGTTTTACAAGCTCTCTGAGAAGCATAAGAAATTGTATAGGCTGGCCACCAAGAAGCTCAGTGATGTGAAACTTGATCGTGAAGAGCTTTCCACAAAGTTTAATGAAGCTAATCAAACAATTGATGCACTGAGGTTTGAGAACAATTTCTTGGCAGAGAAGATCAAGAAGCTTGAAGTGGAGCTATTTCAAGTCAGAGCTCAATTGGAGAGGACTTCAAATGCAAAGCTTGATGAAATGCTTAGCATTCAGAAATCTGATTCGAATCGAACAGGTTTAGGGTATGGTCTTTCTTCCTCTAATACTACTTCTACTAGTGCTAATGTTTTTGTTTCTCCTGTTAATAATACTGAAATTGAGAACACTGATGTTAAAACTGTATTAGCTAGTGAGAACATAGACAAGGGTAAATCTATCTTAGGAGTACCCCCTAAGCAGGATAAAANAGGGGTCAATGGATCAACACAGCAAAGATTAAACATAATCAGAGTGTGTCTACTCTGATACTACTTGATAGGCCATAAGCGTATTGACCCCTTGTGATTAAACCCATTAATTAATTAGCCAAGTTATTAATTAATCAATTTAACATGCAAACGCGTGGTAGCACAAACAAGTCACCAATAAACTAATTATGCAGTGAAAAATAAATAACACGATGATTTGTTTATGAATGGGGAAAACTTGACGGCAAACACCCTATTGGGTGATTTTCAGGTCACCACTCCCAAAACTCCACTATTATCACAACAAGCAATTACAAGTAAAGAAATTCCAAGTACCTTACCAACCTACAGTTGAACCCTTACCCCAATACCCAATTGGACTTGTTCTGTAGTGACAGTTCCCCTTTTCAATGCACGGCTCCCAAGTACGTGACTAACCAATTGCGCGAATTCTAGTACGCGACTTCAATCACCAACTAGAACCAACTAGAAAGAGTTGTTGGCTGCAAAGTTTTTCAGTTCATCCACGACGAAGATCAAGAAGATGCTTGGTCATAAAACCCAAAGGTGCACATACACAGCAACTTTGTCAGAAGAGATGAACTAGGGCAAAACTTTATTTCCAAAGAAAATAAAAAGCAAAAAGATCAAAAATGCTTTAAATATGGTTGCAAGCGTGTATTCTAGGAGATGTGGGAGTTATAGGATGTACCTCGAAGGTGATAGTCCGCATCAAACAATTATGATTGTGTGTGAGTTAAAGTTATTTTCTCATATCTCAGATTATCATAACTTGTATACACATATGCAATCTTGCGATGTTTTTTACACACAACACGTAATATTCTTTGCTACTCTTGATACATGTGCAGGTACAATGTGATTTTGCCATCACAAAGGTTTTACATGTGCTAATGTACACTCACTAAACTGTCTTGACTTGTTTTTGAAATATAAAATTGGTTAGACTTGTTTAGTGTGTGTGTGTGTTTTTGAGGATCTATGTGCTTAAATTTTCTGTTGAGAGATAATTTTGAGAGCTTAACATGTTGATTGGATAATTGGTTGAATTGTATGTTGGATTGCATTCATATCTGTGTTTTTCTCCTCTCAAAAAACTGTTTTGAAAAGCTGGCTCGACACCTTCTTGATACCTAGCTATCTGTTGAGCTTCTCAAACTTTTTCTTATCGCAATCTCAACACCTCTTTGACACCTGGTGGATCGATCGAGAAAGTTCCTACCTCCTCAATACCTTCTTAACACCTAGTGGATCGATTGAGCTTCTGTTCCTTAAAGGTGATTCTTGTTCCTTGATACCTCTCGACACCTGCAGCTATCGAAGGCCATTTTTCTCGACACCTAGCTTGACAAATGTCTCGACACCTCATCTGTCGAGATTTATTGAGGTTTCTATAAACCCCCTGTGCAATCCGATTATCATTTCTGTCGATCTCCTTCTCAGTAGCTCTATGTTCTCTCTCCCAATCTCTCTCATCTCACTCCAAACTTGCTCCTCAAGGTTTCTTCAAACTTTTTCAAGTTTTTCTACACTTCGTAAGCTTCTAATCTCTCATTCTTCATGCATTTTATGATTTGAAACCTAGGTTTTGGGATTTTTTAAAATTTTGGAGTTTTTCAAAATTGATGAGTGTTTCTCAAAATTTTGGGTTGGGTTTTCATTTAAATATGGTTAAAACCTTATATATTGCATCACATATGCATTATAACTGTATTTTCATGAATTTAGATGTATGCAATATGTTTGTGTGCTAGTAGGATTGAATTGGGCTGAGCCCATGATGAATTTTCTTTTGCATATCATATGTTCATGCATTCCCCATGCATACGTACTCTCTTTTCAATATATTTGAGATATTTGAATTGCTTGGGACTTTTCTGAGTGTTTCTCTCTCTCTCTCTCTCTATCTCTCTTTGTTTACGTTAGTCGTGTCTATGGCACTTAAACGTAAGTCTGCTCCGTCTCAGAACCCTCTGCATTCTAAGACATCTTCATCTTCTAATCCTACTCCTTCTAACATTCGGTTCCGTGATGAGGATGCTCGTAAGGCTTTCTCGAAGAACTTTTCTAGACGAGGTGTTCATTCGGAACTCCAAGTCATTTTGGCGGACATCACCGATAGTGACCTTCCCTCTGTCATTCACAGACGGGGATGGAAGTCACTGTGTGACGTCCCAGTCACTTGCCCTCTCGTGCTTATTCAGGAGTTTTACTCCAACATGCATGGGATTGATCGTTTAGTACCTTTTTTTTTCACTCGCGTTCGAGGTACGCGCATTCTTGTCACACCGCAGCTTATTGTGGATATGCTTTGGGTTCCTAGGATAGAGCATCCTGACTATCCTAGTTGTGAGCATCTACGGACTGTGTCCAAAGATAAGCTCATGGCTGCTTTTTGTGAGCACCCTGTTGATTAGGGTGAGCGTCAGTATACACCATGCCTTTTGCTAAAGACCCTCGCTTCATGAACATAGTGATGACTTTTGTACTCCATCCACTCTCTCACTACAACTCCATCACAGAGTCTCATGCTCGATTTTTGTTATCTCTTCTTGAGCATCTTACCATAGATTTTCCTTCTCATTTTATTCTTTCTATCATAGATGTTCATTTAGATTCGGTGTCCGTGATAAGTTCATTTTTCCTTCTGCTATCACGAGGATCTTATGCCATTTTTCTGTCTCTTTTCCTGTGTCCGACCACTTCACACACATTGGTGCCATAGACACCACTACCGTAAAACATAGTGCAAAGTAGTTTAGGTCGCGACAGTTGGATTCCACTCCTCCCTCACATCTGGCTCCATCTCGTTCCGCTCCATCCACATCTGCTCTTTCCATTTTTATGGGTGATGTATCACTTGGAGACATCATGGCGCAGCTGCAACGCATGAATGCTCGCCTTGATACACTCTCTACTAAGTTGTATCAGGTGAACATTCGTGTCGGTCATATTACACGACGGCAGGCGACTATGGGTAGTTTTGCTCCTAAGGCAACTCCTTCACCACCTCCTCTAGTGGCTTTTGATTCTGATGCTGAGGATGATGATGATGATGGTGATAACGATGACGCTTTGAATGATGATAGAGATGCTAGCTCTACTGATGAGATGTCTACTTGACACTCTTATCCTTTGTCACTCGTGACAAAAAGGGGGAGTAGTTTTGGATATTGAGAGTAGTCATTCTTAGGGGGAGAGTTAGAGTAGGACATTTTTGTTAGGGGGAGAGTGCTGATATGAGGGATGTAGTGAGGATATGATGTAACTTTTTCTTTTCAACTTTGTTAGATACATTGTTCTTGTACATTGGGTCTGGTGACTAATTTTTACATACATTATACTTATTTTTCTCTATATGTGGATGTATGTTTCTTTCATCTATCTCTACATGTGTTGTTTCTTTTCTATCTTTATACACATGCTTCTTATTACTTGTATGCAATCTATTATTTCTGTTTTACACAAAGATGCCTTGATGAGTTTTGTTTAAAGTGTTTCAAAAATACAGGTTGTCAAAATCTACTTGCCATAAACTCTCTTCTTGCAAAGTTTTTCAAGAGTTTGTGTTATGATAGATTTTATTGTATTCAATAAATGAATATGAGTTGAGTGATTTATGACTTCTCTCATATATTCATTTGTTTGTTATGGTTTTGTTACGGATTGCCAAAGGGGGAGATTGTTGAGACATATGTGGTTTCACTTGTTAAAGAATATATGTCATTATTTTATGTAATTAGCTAATCGTTTGACAAAATGCACTCAACTTGTAATTGGGTAGTTCTGGATGTTTTTAATACTTCAAGAAATAAGGTTTCAAGATCAAGTGCTGAAGTCATCAAGTCTGTCCAAGAAATAAGCTGAAGAAGTGTTGAATCATTAAAGCTCGACAACTGCTCGATAGCTGCTCGACAGCTTCTATCTGTCGAGATTTATAAAATCAAATTTTCTGATCTGATTTCTTGGGATCTGTGGATGTCTTTTGGGCCTTCTTTTCTTCTAACCCTAGGCATATAAAAGGATTGTTTTAAGGCCCGTCAAAGTGTTCACAAGTTGCACAAACATTGAGCAAACTCTGTTCAAGCAAATTGTGACCAGAGACAAAGTTTTGCCCTAGTACATCTCTTCTAAAGAAGTTGCTGTATATGTGCACCTTTAGGTTTTGTGACCAAGCATCTTCTTGATCTTTATCGTGGATGAACTGAAGAACTTTGCAGCCAACAACTCTTTCTAGTTGGTGATTGAAATCGTGTACTAGAATCCGCACAATTGATTAGTCACATACTTGGGATTGGTAAGATACTTAGGATTCCTTTACTTGTAACCGCTTGTTGTGATAATAGTGGAGTTTCGGGAGTGGTGACCTGAAAATTACCCGGTGAGGTTTTTGCCATCAGGTTTTTCCCATTCATAAATAAATCACCGGGTTATTTATTTTCTGCTGCATAATTAGTTTATTAGTGATTTGTTTGTGCTACCACGCGTTTGCATGTTAAATTGATTAATTAATAACTTGGCTAATTAATTAATTAGTTTAATCACAAGGGATCAATACGCTTGTGGCCTATCACAATCCTCTTCTAGGACCTTTGTTTCCACCAATACCCTTAAAGATTGATCACCGTGTTATTTATTTTCTGCTGCATAATTAGTTTATTAGTGATTTGTTTGTGCTACCACGCGTTTGTATGTTAAATTGATTAATTAATAACTTGGCTAATTAATTAATTAGTTTAATCACAAGGGATCAATACGCTTGTGGCCTATCACAATCCTCTTCTAGGACCTTGATTTTCACCAATACCCTTAAAGATTGTATCTCTACCTCAATAGGAAGCACCACCTCACTATCATAAAAGAGTAAAGTGTTGCCCTAGTCAATGCATGGATAGAAGTCCTATAACCCCTTAAGACAAATGGAAGCTTCTCGGCCCAATCTTTGTATGTCACTACCATCTTAGCTATGATGTTCTTCACATTCTTATTACCTGCTTCTATGGCCCCATTAGCTTGTGGTCGATATGGTAAAGACTTATGATGCTTAATGCTATATTCTTCCATAACTCTCCGAACTTCACCTTTAGAGTGGCACCTGTTATCAAAGATGATCTTCTGGGGCACTCTAAATCGACATATGATGTTTTTTTCTAAAAACCGAGCCACATGCTTAGCCTTCAATACGGAGTAGGAAGTTGCTTCCACCCACTTGGTGAAATATTCAATTGCCACCAGGATTTAGTCATGCCCATTTGAAGTCTTAGGAGCTATCCTTCTGATCACATCTATCCCCCAAACCGAGAATGGCCATGGAGAAGTCATGCTATACAACTCACTAGGTGGCACATGGTTTAAGTTGGAGTGTGTCTGACAATCACAATAGCTCTTCACATGGTCCACACAATTGGTCTCCATCATATTCCAATAGTATCCTATTCTTAGGATTTTCTTGGCTAACATTCTCTCATTCATATGAAGGCCACAAATTCCTTGGTGAATTTCTTCCATTACTTTCTTGGCTTCTTCCTTCTTCAAGCAACGAAGGTGTATACCATCATAGGACCTTTTATAAAGTTGTCCCCCATATAATATATATTGTATTTCCATCATCCTAATGGATCGATGTTCTCTCTTGTCGGCACTATCCGAATATGCCCCTAGTTCCAAGAACTTCATGATGTCATAGTACCACAAAACTTCCTCTTCCTCTTCCTCAACTGTCATTACTAAAGCTATGGTATTCCCTTTGTGCGCTTCCTCATAACTTTGCTCAATCTCCAAGGGTCATGTCCATACTCCCTCGGGCATTTCAACCATGGAGGCTAAGGTAGCTAAGACATTCGCAAATTGATTTTGACCTCTAGGGATGATTGTATACTCAATCTTGTCAAAGGTCCTGGTTAAGTCCTCTAAGTATTGTTGATAAGTCTTCAAGTGTTCTTCCTTCACATTCCACAACTTTTGTGCTTGGGCTATAACCAAAGCTAAATCTCCAAAGATTTCGGCCTCCTTTACCCTCAATTCTCGAAGAGTTCCCATTCCAGCAATACAAGCCTCATATTCAGCCATGTTATTAATTGCTTTGAAGTTCAACTTGATTGCCAAAGGTATATGAGATCCCTCAGGAGTGATCAAGAGCATTCCTATCCAATTCCCATATTGGTTTTTGGCTTCATCAAAGTACATCTTCCATGTCCCTAACTCAACATTCAAAATGTCCTCATCTGGAAAGTCTTTACCATCCTCCCCCTCTATAGGATTCTCGGCACAAAAATCTGACACGATGCTCCCTTTGATAGTTTTTCTAGTCACATACTTCAAATCGAATTCTGTTAATAAGATCAACCATCTTGACAATCTTCCACTCAAGGCGGGTTTCTCAAAGAGATACTTCAATTGATCCATTCTTGCTACCACCCATATTTGGAAAGGTAAGATGATATGTTGCAACTTTTGTACAGCCCAAACAAGTGCAAAGCATGATTTTTCTATGGGAGTGTACCTAGTCTCGTAATCATGGAACCTCTTGCTCAAGCAGTATATGGCCCTCTCATTCTTGTCATCGTCTTCTTGTGCAAGCATACTTTCAAACGCATCCCCTATGATAGAGAGGTATAGGAGTAAGGGTTTTCCACATTGTGGAGGCACTAGGATAGGTGGATGGAGGAGATATTCCTTGATTTTTAAGAGCCATTCGGTCCTCATTCTTATCAACTTTTGTTTGACGGGTACCATGTGATCATAAGTATCAATGTGATGTTGAGCTATCTCGGGGTCAATTTCAAGCATATCTTCATAGGGCCATGCAAACACCTCTTAAAGATATTTTCTTTTTTTTTTCATTTAGAGTTGAGCCAATTTTGATTAAGTGTGGATTCTCATTATTGCCCAAATTAATAGTTTCAAGAGTTGGTTCCATAGGTACAATTTTCTTTTCCAATTGTTTATTAATTTCATTTTCAAATTCATTTGAATCATTTAAGTGCAAAATTTCAATATTATAGTACACATTAAAGTAAGTCAAATCAGAATTCATCTTATTGAAAATGTTAAAAAGTACATTGGAATTTGCATTACAAACTTTTTCCCCATGTTTTCAGAAAACCCAACCTAAGTCCAGTTATTAATGGACCCCACGATAGGCATGATGAATTCTGTCTTCTTTCTTCTTCAAGGCTTGTTACTTTTCTCCTCACCCTTCTTCAGCTCCCCTTTTAGAGGTTTCCATACATGCATAGCTTTGGTTATGTCATACAAATCCTCACCCTTATTGCGAAATCTTTCCCCACCTCGTTAAAGAACCAATCACTATAAAATAATGAATTGAAAGGGAGTTTTTCACAAAACACTCCCAAGTCAATTTTGCTTGATCAGGACCTTTTCTAGCCCAAATCCTTTTAGTTTACATTTGTTAACACGTGTTTATTGACTGTGATAGATTTGACTGAGGGGAAAGTACAAAATCAAGTTTAAAGGTTTTTGCTTTAAGGTATTCATTCTAGCTTTCTTTTCTTTTTCTGTCTTTCTTTTGTCTTTTAATCTATTTTTCTTGTTTAGTTTAAGTTTATATATGCTTGTTTAGCTTAGCCTTATGTTTGTTTGATGTTTATAAGCATGCTAGATTGTTAGGTTTATTTTTTTTTTTTTTTTTTTTTTTTTTTTTTTTTTTTTGTTGTTTTTTGTTCGTGTTTCTGGGTTAGGGTTTTTGAACAACCCTTGCATGCATGTCATGAGCATGTGTACACAGGTCAAATCCTGCGTACGAGAATTTTCCCAGAAACCTTAATTCAGATTTTTGCTTTGTTTGGTTTGCTTATTTCACATATTTTGCCTCTGTTTAAGTGAAAAAGATGCTCGAGTGTGTGGGGGGCAAATTGAAGTTCTTAAGAAGATAATAAGCCATCTTTCAGAGATAGAAGAAGAGGAAGCTGAAGAAGACAAGGCTAACCATGGACAAAGCAAGCTGACTCAAGAAGACATTAACTGCATGATGATAGAAGGGAAGGTCCGCCTACTTCTACCCAACTTTATGCCACAATTGAAGAGTACTCCTGGACCATGGATTTTCAAGCGGGCCTATGTCAATGACTTCTTTGAGTTGGGAGATGTAGGATTGTGGGAAAATCATGATTGGCCAGAATGGACCTTGAAGGTAGGAACAACTCAAGTCACCCCAGCTCGCTTCATGCTTGAATGCGACGTAGACCTTTCTTCTAACAACAACCAATACCTTGTGCTACTCAAGATGAAGAAGAAGAAGGAGAAGATGAAGTAGTTAGCTATTGGAGTAAGGATGATGGTGATTGGTTCTTTAACGAGGTGGGGAAAGATTTCGCAATAAGGGTGAGGATTTGTATGACATAACCAAAGCTATGCATGTATGGAAACCTCTAAAAGGGGAGCTGAAGAAGGGTGAGGAGAAAAGTAACAAGCCTTGAAGAAGAAAGAAGACAGAATTCATCATGCCTATCGTGGGGTCCATTAATAACTGGACTTAGGTTGGGTTTTCTGAAAACATGGGGAAAAAGTTTGTAATGCAAATTCCAATGTACTTTTTAACATTTTCAATAAGATGAATTCTGATTTGACTTACTTTAATGTGTACTATAATATTGAAATTTTGCACTTAAATGATTCAAATGAATTTGAAAATGAAATTAATAAACAATTGGAAAAGAAAATTGAACCTATGGAACCAACTCTTGAAACTATTAATTTGGGCAATAATGAGAATCCACACTTAATTAAAATTGGCTCAACTCTAAATGAAAAAGAAAGAAAATATCTTTAAGAGGTGTTTGCATGGCCCTATGAAGATATGCTTGAAATTGACCCCGAGATAGCTCAACATCACATTGATACTTATGATCACATGGTACCCGTCAAACAAAAGTTGATAAGAATGAGGACCGAATGGCTCTTAAAAATCAAGGAATATCTCCTCCATCCACCTATCCTAGTGCCTCCACAATGTGGAAAACCCTTACTCCTATACCTCTCTATCATAGGGGATGCGTTTGAAAGTATGCTTGCACAAGAAGA